>NW_027440770.1:0-63510 GCF_031893055.1 Leptodactylus fuscus | reverse complement strand
TCAGTCTGATTCTGGCTCTGACTTCTCAGTCTGATTCTGGCTCCGACCTCTCAGTCTGATTCCGTCTCTGACCTCTCATACTGATTCTGGCTCTGACCTCTCAGTCTGACTCCGACTCTGACCTCTCAGTCTTATTCCGGCTCTGACCTCTCAGTCTGATTCCAGCTCTGACCTATCATACTGATTCTGGCTCTAACCTCTCAGTCTTATTCTGGCTCTGACTTTTCAGTCTGATTCCGGCTCTGACTTCTCAGTTTGATTCTGGCTCAGACCTCTCAGTCTGATTCCGGCTCTGACCTCTCAGTCTGATTTCGGCTCTGACCTCTCAGTCTGATTCCGGCTCTGACCTCTCCTACTGATTCCGACTCTGACCTCTCAGTCTGATTCTTGCTCTGACCTCTCAGTCTGATTCTGGCTCTGACCTCTCAGTCTGATTCCGGCTCTGACCTCTCCTTCTGATTCCGGCTCTGACCTCTCCTACTGATTCCGGCTCTGACCTCTCCTACTAATTCCAGCTCTGACCTCCCAGTCTGATTCCCGCTCTGACCTCTCATTCTGATTCTGGCTCTGACCTCTCAGTCTGATTCTGGCTCTGACTTCGCAGTCTGATTCTGGCTTTGACCTCTCAGTCTGATTCTGGCTCTGACCTCTTATACTGATTCTTTCTCTGACCTCTCTGTCTTATTCTGGCTCTGACCTCTCAGTCTGATTCCGGCTTTGACCTCTCAGTCTGATTCTGGCTCTGACCTCTCAGTCTGATTCTTGCTCTGACCTCGCAGTCTGACTCCGACTCTAACCTCTCAGTCTTATTCTGGCTCTGACCTCTCAGTCTTATTCTTGCTCTGACCTCTCAGTCTGATTCTGGCTCTGACCTCTTAGTCTGATTCCAGCTCCTACCTCTCAGTCTGATTCTGGTTTTGACCTCTCAGTCTGATTCTGGCTCTGACCTCTCATTCTGATTCTGGCTTTGGCCTCTCAGTCTGATTCTGGCTCTGACCTCTTATACTGATTCTTTCTCTGATCTCTCTGACTTATTCTGGCTCTGACATCTCAGTCTGTTTCCGGCTCTGACCTCTCATTCTGATTCTGGCTCTGTCCTCTCAGTCTGATTCCGTCTCTGACCTCTCATACTGATTCTGGCTCTGACCTCTCAGTCTGACTCCGACTCTGACCTCTCAGTCTTATTCCGGCTCTGACCTCTCAGTCTGATTCCAGCTCTGACCTGTCATACTGATTCTGGCTCTAACCTCTCAGTCTTATTCTGGCTCTGACTTCGCAGTCTGATTCTGGCTTTGACCTCTCAGTCTGATTCTGGATCTGATCTCTTATACTGATTCTTTCTCTGACCTCTCTGTCTTATTCTGGCTCTGACCTCTCAGTCTGATTCCGTCTCTGACCTCTCCTACTGATTCCGACTCTGACCTCTCAGTCTGATTCTGGCTCTGACCTCTCGGTCTGATTTTGGCTCTGACATCTCAGCCTGATTCTGGCTCTGACCTCTCATACTGATTCCGGCTCTGACCTCTCACTCTTATTCTGGCTGTGACCTCTCATACTGATTCTGGCTGCGACTTCTCCGACTGATTATTGCGCTGACTTCTCAGTCTGATTCTGGCTCTGACCTCTCAGTCTTATTCCGGCTCTGACCTCTCAGTCTGATTCCGGCTCTGACCTCTCAGTCTGATTCCGGCTCTGACCTCTCCTAATGATTCCGGCTCTAACCTCTCAGTCTTATTCCGGCTCTGACCTTTCAGTCTGATTCTGGCTATGACCTCTCAGTCTGATTCTGGCTCTGACTTCTCAGTCTGATTCAAGCTCTGGCCTCTCAGTCTGATTCTGGTTCTGACCTCTCATACTGATTCTGGCTCTGACCTCTCATACTGATTCTTGCTCTGACCTCTCAGTCTGATTCTGGCTCTGACCTCTTAGTCTGATTAAAGCTCTGACCTCTCAGTCTGATTCCGGCTCTGACCTCTCATACTGATTCCGGCTCTGACCTCTCAGTCTTATTCCGGCTCTGACCTCTCAGTCTGATTCCGGCTCTGACCTCTTAGTCTGATTCCGGTTCTGGCCTCTCCTACTGATTCCGGCTCTGACCTCTCAGTCTTATTCTGGCTCTGACCTCTCATTTTGATTCCGGCTCTGACCTCTCAGTCTGATTCCAGCTCTGACCAGTCATACTGATTCTGGCTCTAACCTCTCAGTCTGATTCTGGCTCTGACTTCTCAGTCTGATTCTGGCTCCGACCTCTCAGTCTGATTCCGTCTCTGACCTCTCATACTGATTCTGGCTCTGACCTCTCAGTCTGACTCCGACTCTGACCTCTCAGTCTTATTCCGGCTCTGACCTCTCAGTCTGATTCCAGCTCTGACCTATCATACCGATTCTGGCTCTAACCTCTCAGTCTTATTCTGGCTCTGACTTTTCAGTCTGATTCCGGCTCTGACTTCTCAGTTTGATTCTGGCTCAGACCTCTCAGTCTGATTCCGGCTCTGACCTCTCAGTCTGATTTCGGCTCTGACCTCTCAGTCTGATTCCGGCTCTGACCTCTCCTACTGATTCCGACTCTGACCTCTCAGTCTGATTCTTGCTCTGACCTCTCAGTCTGATTCTGGCTCTGACCTCTCAGTCTGATTCCGGCTCTGACCTCTCCTTCTGATTCCGGCTCTGACCTCTCCTACTGATTCCGGCTCTGACCTCTCCTACTAATTCCAGCTCTGACCTCCCAGTCTGATTCCCGCTCTGACCTCTCATTCTGATTCTGGCTCTGACCTCTCAGTCTGATTCTGGCTCTGACCTCTTATACTGATTCTTTCTCTGACCTCTCTGTCTTATTCTGGCTCTGACCTCTCAGTCTGATTCCGGCTTTGACCTCTCAGTCTGATTCTTGCTCTGACCTCTCAGTCTGACTCCGACTCTGACCTCTCAGTCTTATTCCGGCTCTGACCTCTCAGTCTTATTCTTGCTCTGACCTCTCAGTCTGATTCTGGCTCTGACCTCTTTGTCTGATTCCAGCTCCTACCTCTCAGTCTGATTCTGGTTTTGACCTCTCAGTCTGATTCTGGCTCTGACCTCTCATTCTGATTCTGGCTTTGGCCTCTCAGTCTGATTCTGGCTCTGACCTCTTATACTGATTCTTTCTCTGATCTCTCTGACTTATTCTGGCTCTGACATCTCAGTCTGTTTCCGGCTCTGACCTCTCATTCTGATTCTGGCTCTGACCTCTCAGTCTGATTCCGTCTCTGACCTCTCATACTGATTCTGGCTCTGACCTCTCAGTCTGACTCCGACTCTGACCTCTCAGTCTTATTCCGGCTCTGACCTCTCAGTCTGATTCCAGCTCTGACCTGTCATACTGATTCTGGCTCTAACCTCTCAGTCTTATTCTGGCTCTGACTTTTCAGTCTGATTCCGGCTCTGACTTCTCAGTTTGATTCTGGCTCAGACCTCTCAGTCTGATTCCGGCTCTGACCTCTTCTACTGATTCCGACTCTGACCTCTCAGTCTGATTCTTGCTCTGACCTCTCAGTCTGATTCCGGCTCTGACCTCTCAGTCTGATTCCAGCTCTGACCAGTCATACTGATTCTGGCTCTAACCTCTCAGTCTGATTCTGGCTCTGACTTCTCAGTCTGATTCTGGCTCCGACCTCTCAGTCTGATTCCGTCTCTGACCTCTCATACTGATTCTGGCTCTGACCTCTCAGTCTGACTCCGACTCTGACCTCTCAGTCTTATTCCGGCTCTGACCTCTAAGTCTGATTCCAGCTCTGACCTATCATACTGATTCTGGCTCTAACCTCTCAGTCTTATTCTGGCTCTGACTTTTCAGTCTGATTCCGGCTCTGACTTCTCAGTTTGATTCTGGCTCAGACCTCTCAGTCTGATTCCGGCTCTGACCTCTCAGTCTGATTTCGGCTCTGACCTCTAAGTCTGATTCCGGCTCTGACCTCTCCTACTGATTCCGACTCTGACCTCTCAGTCTGATTCTTGCTCTGACCTCTCAGTCTGATTCTGGCTCTAACCTCTCAGTCTGATTCCGGCTCTGACCTCTCCTTCTGATTCCGGCTCTGACCTCTCCTACTGATTCCGGCTCTGACCTCTCCTACTAATTCCAGCTCTGACCTCCCAGTCTGATTCCCGCTCTGACCTCTCATTCTGATTCTGGCTCTGACCTCTCAGTCTGATTCTGGCTCTGACTTCGCAGTCTGATTCTGGCTTTGACCTCTCAGTCTGATTCTGGCTCTGACCTCTTATACTGATTCTTTCTCTGACCTCTCTGTCTTATTCTGGATCTGACCTCTCAGTCTGATACCGGCTTTGACCTCTCAGTCTGATTCTTGCTCTGACCTCTCAGTCTGACTCCGACTCTGACCTCTCAGTCTTATTCCGGCTCTGACCTCTCAGTCTTATTCTTGCTCTGACCTCTCAGTCTGATTCTGGCTCTGACCTCTTAGTCTGATTCCAGCTCCTACCTCTCAGTCTGATTCTGGTTTTGACCTCTCAGTCTGATTCTGGCTCTGACCTCTCATTCTGATTCTGGCTTTGGCCTCTCAGTCTGATTCTGGCTCTGACCTCTTATACTGATTCTTTCTCTGATCTCTCTGACTTATTCTGGCTCTGACATCTCAGTCTGTTTCCGGCTCTGACCTCTCATTCTGATTCTGGCTCTGACCTCTCAGTCTGATTCCGTCTCTGACCTCTCATACTGATTCTGGCTCTGACCTCTCAGTCTGACTCCGACTCTGACCTCTCAGTCTTATTCCGGCTCTGACCTCTCAGTCTGATTCCAGCTCTGACCTGTCATACTGATTCTGGCTCTAACCTCTCAGTCTTATTCTGGCTCTGACTTTTCAGTCTGATTCCGGCTCTGACTTCTCAGTTTGATTCTGGCTCAGACCTCTCAGTCTGATTCCGGCTCTGACCTCTCCTACTGATTCCGACTCTGACCTCTCAGTCTGATTCTTGCTCTGACCTCTCAGTCTGATTCTGGCTCTGACCTCTCAGTCTGATTCCAGCTCTGACCTCTCCTTCTGATTCCGGCTCTGACCTCTCAATCTGATTCCGGCTCTGACCTCTCCTACTGATTCCGGCTCTGACCTCTCCTACTAATTCCAGCTCTGACCTCCCAGTCTGATTCCCGCTCTGACCTCTCATTCTGATTCTGGCTCTGACCTCTCAGTCTGATTCTGGCTCTGACTTCGCAGTCTGATTCTGGCTTTGACCTCTCAGTCTGATTCTGGCTCTGACCTCTTATACTGATTCTTTCTCTGACCTCTCTGTCTTATTCTGGCTCTGACCTCTCAGTCTGATTCCGGCTCTGACCTCTCAGTCTGATTCTGGCTCTGACCAGTCATACTGATTCTGGCTCTAACCTCTCAGTCTGATTCTGGCTCTGACATCTCAGTCTGATTCTGGCTCCGACCTCTCATTCTGATTGTGGCTCTGACCTCTCAGTCTGATTCCGGCTCTGACCTCTCATACTGATTCCGGCTCTAACCTCTTAGTCTGATTCCGGCTCTGACCTCTCCTACTGATTCCGGCTCTGACCTCTCAGTCTGATTCCTGCTCTGACCTCTCAGTATGATTCCGGCTCTGACCTGTCAGTCTGATTCCGGCTCTGATATCTCATACTTAATCCGTCTCTGCCCTCTCAGTCTGATTCTGGCTCTAACCTCTCAGTCTGATTCTGGCTCTGACCTCTTAGTCTGATTCCTGCTCTGACCTCTCAGTCTGATTCCGGCTCTGACCTGTCAGTCTTTTTCCGGCTCTGATATTTCATACTTAATCCGTCTCTGCCCTCTCAGTCTGATTCTGGCTCTGACCTCTCAGTCTGATTCCGGCTCTGACCTCTCAGTCTGATTCCGGCTCTGACCTCTTAGTCTGATTCCGGCTCTGACCTCTCCTTCTGATTCCGGCTCTGACCTCTCAGTCTGATTCCGGCTCTGACCTCTTAGTCTGATTCCAGCTCCTACCTCTCAGTCTGATTCTGGTTTTGACCTCTCAGTCTGATTCTGGCTCTGACCTCTCAGTCTGATTCAGGCTTTGACCTCTCAGTCTGATTCTGGCTCTGACCTCTTATACTGATTCTTTCTCTGATCTCTCTGACTTATTCTGGCTCTGACATC
Source organism: Leptodactylus fuscus (assembly GCF_031893055.1). Taxonomy (NCBI): domain Eukaryota; kingdom Metazoa; phylum Chordata; class Amphibia; order Anura; family Leptodactylidae; genus Leptodactylus; species Leptodactylus fuscus. Next base: position 57,385 of record NW_027440770.1, on the reverse strand, counting down.
TCAGTCTGTTTCCGGCTCTGACCTCTCATTCTGATTCTGGCTCTGACCTCTCAGTCTGATTCCGTCTCTGACCTCTCATACTGATTCTTGCTCTGACCTCTCAGTCTGACTTCGACTCTGACCTCTCAGTCTTATTCCGGCTCTGACCTCTCAGTCTGATTCCAGCTCTGACCTGTCATACTGATTCTGGCTCTAACCGCTCAGTCTTATTCTGGCTCTGACTTTTCAGTCTGATTCCGGCTCTGACTTCTCAGTTTGATTCTGGCTCAGACCTCTCAGTCTGATTCCGGCTCTGACCTCTCAGTCTGATTTCGGCTCTGACCTCTCCTACTGATTCCGACTCTGACCTCTCAGTCTGATTCTTGCTCTGACCTCTCAGTCTGATTCCGGCTCTGACCTCTCCTACTGATTCCGACTCTGACCTCTCAGTCTGATTCTTGCTCTGACCTCTCAGTCTGATTCTGGCTCTGACCTCTCAGTCTGATTCCGGCTCTGACCTCTCCTTCTGATTCCGGCTCTGACCTCTCATTCTGATTCTGGCTCTGACCTCTCAGTCTGATTCTGGCTCTGACTTCACAGTCTTATTCTGGCTTTGACCTCTCAGTCTGATTCTGGCTCTGACCTCTTATACTGATTCTTTCTCTGACCTCTCTATCTTATTCTGGCTCTGACCTCTCAGTCTGATTCCGGCTTTGACCTCTCAGTCTGATTCTGGCTCTGACCAGTCATACTGATTCTGGCTCTAACCTCTCAGTCTGATTCTGGCTCTGACTTCTCAGTCTGATTCCGGCTCTGACCTCTCCTACTGATTCCGGCTCTGACCTCTCAGTCTGATTCCTGCTCTGACCTCTCAGTCTTATTCCGGCTCTGACCTGTCAGTCTGATTCCGGCTCTGATATCTCATACTTAATCCGTCTCTGCCCTCTCAGTCTGATTCTGGCTCTGACCTCTCAGTCTGATTCTGACTCTGACCTCTCAATCTGATTCCTGCTCTGACCTCTCAGTCTGATTCCGGCTCTGACCTGTCAGTCTTTTTCCGGCTCTGATATTTCATACTTAATCCGTCTCTGCCCTCTCAGTCTGATTCTGGCTCTGACCTCTCAGTCTGATTCCGGCTTTGACCTCTCAGTCTGATTCCGGCTCTGACCTCTTAGTCTGATTCCGGCTCTGACCTGTCAGTCTTTTTCCGGCTCTGATATTTCATACTTAAACCGTCTCTGCCCTCTCAGTCTGATTCTGGCTCTGACCTCTCAGTCTGATTCCGGCTCTGACCTCTCAGTCTGATTCCGGCTCTGACCTCTTAGTCTGATTCCGGCTCTGACCTCTCCTACTGATTCCGGCTCTGACCTCTCAGTCTGATTCCGGCTCTGACCTCTTAGTCTGATTCCAGCTCCTACCTCTCAGTCTGATTCTGGTTTTGACCTCTCAGTCTGATTCTGGCTCTGACCTCTCAGTCTGATTCTGGCTTTGACCTCTCAGTCTATTTCCGGCTCTGACCTCTCATTCTGATTCTGGCTCTGACTTCTCAGTCTGATTCCGTCTCTGACCTCTCATACTGATTCCGGCTCTGACCTCTCAGTCTGACTCCGACTCTGACCTCTCAGTCTTATTCCGGCTCTGACCTCTCAGTCTGATTCCAGCTCTGACCTGTCATACTGATTCTGGCTCTAACCTCTCAGTCTTATCCTGGCTCTGACTTTTCAGTCTGATTCCGGCTCTGACTTCTCAGTTTGATTCTGGCTCAGACCTCTCAGTCTGATTCCGGCTCTGACCTCTCAGTCTGATTCCGGCTCTGACCTCTCCTACTGATTCCGGCTCTAACCTCTCAGTCTGATTCCGGCTCTGACCTCTTCTACTGATTCCGGCTCTGACCTCTCCTACTAATTCCAGCTCTGACCTCCAAGTCTGATTCCGGCTCAGACCTCTCATTCTGATTCTGGCTCTGACCTCTCAGTCTGATTCTGGCTCTGACTTCTCAGTCTGATTCTGGCTCTGACCTCTTATACTGATTCTTTCTCTGATCTCTCTGACTTATTCTGGCTCTGACATCTCAGTCTGTTTCCGGCTCTGACCTCTCATTCTGATTCTGGCTCTGACTTCTCAGTCTGATTCCGTCTCTGACCTCTCAGTCTGATTCTGGCTCTGACCTCTTATACTGATTCTTTCTCTGATCTCTCTGACTTATTCTGGCTCTGACATCTCAGTCTGTTTCCGGCTCTGACCTCTCACTCTGACTCCGACTCTGACCTCTCAGTCTTATTCCGGCTCTGACCTCTCAGTCTGATTCCAGCTCTGACCTGTCATACTGATTCTGGCTCTAACCTCTCAGTCTTATTCTGGCTCTGACTTTTCAGTCTGATTCCGGCTCTGACTTCTCAGTTTGATTCTGGCTCAGACCTCTCAGTCTGATTCCGGCTCTGACCTCTCAGTCTGATTTCAGCTCTGACCTCTCAGTCTGATTCCGGCTCTGACCTCTCCTACTGATTCCGACTCTGACCTCTCAGTCTGATTCTTGCTCTGACCTCTCAGTCTGATTCTGGCTCTGACCTCTCAGTCTGATTCCGGCTCTGACCTCTCCTACTGATTCCGGCTCTGACCTCTCCTACTAATTCCAGCTCTGACCTCCCAGTCTGATTCCCGCTCTGACCTCTCATTCTGATTCTGGCTCTGACCTCTCAGTCTGATTCTGGCTCTGACTTCGCAGTCTGATTCTGGCTTTGACCTCTCAGTCTGATTCTGGCTCTGACCTCTTATACTGATTCTTTCTCTGACCTCTCCGTCTTATTCTGGCTCTGACCTCTCAGTCTGATTCCGGCTCTGACCTCTCAGTCTGATTCTGGCTCTGACCAGTCATACTGATTCTGGCTCTAACCTCTCAGTCTGATTCTGGCTCTGACTTCTCAGTCTGATTCTGGCTCCGACCTCTCATTCTGATTGTGGCTCTGACCTCTCAGTCTGATTCCGGCTCTGACCTCTTAGTCTGATTCCGGCTCTGACCTCTCCTACTGATTCCGGCTCTGACCTGTCAGTCTGATTCCGGCTCTGATATCTCATACTTAATCCGTCTCTGCCCACTCAGTCTGATTCTGGCTCTGACCTCTCAGTCTGATTCTGGCTTTGACCTCTCAGTCTGATTCTGGCTCTGACCTCTTATACTGATTCTTTCTCTGACCTCTCTGACTTATTCTGGCTCTGACATCTCAGTCTGTTTCCGGCTCTGACCTCTCAGTCTGATTCCAGCTCTGACCTGTCATACTGATTCTGGCTCTAACCTCTCAGTCTTATTCTGGCTCTGACTTTTCAGTCTGATTCCGGCTCTGACTTCTCAGTTTGATTCTGGCTCAGACCTCTCAGTCTGATTCCGGCTCTGACCTCTCAGTCTGATTTCAGCTCTGACCTCTCAGTCTGATTCCGGCTCTGACCTCTCCTACTGATTCCGACTCTGACCTCTCAGTCTGATTCTTGCTCTGACCTCTCAGTCTGATTCTGGCTCTGACCTCTCAGTCTGATTCCGGCTCTGACCTCTCCTACTGATTCCGGCTCTGACCTCTCCTACTAATTCCAGCTCTGACCTCCCAGTCTGATTCCCGCTCTGACCTCTCATTCTGATTCTGGCTCTGACCTCTCAGTCTGATTCTGGCTCTGACTTCGCAGTCTGATTCTGGCTTTGACCTCTCAGTCTGATTCTGGCTCTGACCTCTTATACTGATTCTTTCTCTGACCTCTCTGTCTTATTCTGGCTCTGACCTCTCAGTCTGATTCCGGCTCTGACCTCTCAGTCTGATTCTGGCTCTGACCAGTCATACTGATTCTGGCTCTAACCTCTCAGTCTGATTCTGGCTCTGACTTCTCAGTCTGATTCTGGCTCCGACCTCTCATTCTGATTGTGGCTCTGACCTCTCAGTCTGATTCCGGCTCTGACCTCTTAGTCTGATTCCGGCTCTGACCTCTCCTACTGATTCCGGCTCTGACCTGTCAGTCTGATTCCGGCTCTGATATCTCATACTTAATCCGTCTCTGCCCACTCAGTCTGATTCTGGCTCTGACCTCTCAGTCTGATTCTGGCTTTGACCTCTCAGTCTGATTCTGGCTCTGACCTCTTATACTGATTCTTTCTCTGACCTCTCTGACTTATTCTGGCTCTGACATCTCAGTCTGTTTCCGGCTCTGACCTCTCATTCTGATTCTGGCTCTGACCTCTCAGTCTGATTCCGTCTCTGACCTCTCATACTGATTCTGGCTCTGACCTCTCAGTCTGACTCCGACTCTGACCTCTCAGTCTTATTCTGGCTCTGACCTCTCAGTCTGATTCCAGCTCTGACCTGTCATACTGATTCTGGCTCTGACCTCTCAGTCTTATTCTGGCTCTGACTTTTCAGTCTGATTCCGGCTCTGACTTCTCAGTTTGATTCTGGCTCAGACCTCTCAGTCTGATTCCGGCTCTGACCTCTCAGTCTGATTCCGGCTCTGACCTCTCAGTCTGATTCCGGCTCTGACCTCTCCTACTGATTCTTACTCTGACCTCTCAGTCTGATTCTTGCTCTGACCTCTTAGTCTGATTCTGGCTCTGACCTCTCAGTCTGATTCCGGCTCTGACCTCTTAGTCTGATTCCAGCTTCTACCTCTCAGTCTGATTCTGGTTTTGACCTCTCAGTCTGATTCTGGCTCTGACCTCTCAGTCTGATTCTGGCTTTGACCTCTCAGTCTGATTCTGGCTCTGACCTCTCAGTCTGATTCTGGCTTTGACCTCTCAGTCTGATTCCGGCTCTGACCTCTCAGTCTGATTTCAGCTCTGACCTCTCAGTCTGATTCCGGCTCTGACTTCTCCTACTGATTCCGACTCTGACCTCTCAGTCTGATTCTTGCTCTGACCTCTCAGTCTGATTCTGGCTCTGACCTCTCAGTCTGATTCCGGCTCTGACCTCTCCTACTGATTCCGGCTCTGACCTCTCCTACTAATTCCAGCTCTGACCTCCCAGTCTGATTCCCGCTCTGACCTCTCATTCTGATTCTGGCTCTGACCTCTCAGTCTGATTCTGGCTCTGACTTCGCAGTCTGATTCTGGCTTTGACCTCTCAGTCTGATTCTGGCTCTGACCTCTTATACTGATTCTTTCTCTGACCTCTCCGTCTTATTCTGGCTCTGACCTCTCAGTCTGATTCCGGCTCTGACCTCTCAGTCTGATTCTGGCTCTGACCAGTCATACTGATTCTGGCTCTAACCTCTCAGTCTGATTCTGGCTCTGATATCTCATACTTAATCCGTCTCTGCCCTCTCAGTCTGATTCTGGCTCTGACCTCTCAGTCTGATTCTGGCTCTGACCTCTCAGTCTGATTCCGGCTCTGACCTCTCAGTCTGATTCCGGCTCTGACCTCTTAGTCTGATTCCAGCTCCTACCTCTCAGTCTGATTTTGGTTTTGACCTCTCAGTCTGATTCTGGCTCTGACCTCTCAGTCTGATTCTGGCTTTGACCTCTCAGTCTGATTCTGGCTCTGACCTCTTATACTGATTCTTTCTCTGACCTCTCTGACTTATTCTGGCTCTGACATCTCAGTCTGTTTCCGGCTCTGACCTCTCATTCTGATTCTGGCTCTGACCTCTCAGTCTGATTCCGTCTCTGACCTCTCATACTGATTCTGGCTCTGACCTCTCAGTCTGACTCCGACTCTGACCTTTCAGTCTTATTCTGGCTCTGACCTCTCAGTCTGATTCCAGCTCTGACCTGTCATACTGATTCTGGCTCTGACCTCTCAGTCTTATTCTGGCTCTGACTTTTCAGTCTGATTCCGGCTCTGACTTCTCAGTTTGATTCCGGCTCTGACCTCTCAGTCTGATTTCGGCTCTGACCTCTCAGTCTGATTCCGGTTCTGACCTCTCCTACTGATTCCGACTCTGACCTCTCAGTCTGATTCTTGCTCTGACCTCTTAGTCTGATTCTGGCTCTGACCTCTCAGTCTGATTCCGGCTCTGACCTCTTAGTCTGATTCCAGCTTCTACCTCTCAGTCTGATTCTGGTTTTGACCTCTCAGTCTGATTCTGGCTCTGACCTCTCAGTCTGATTCTGGCTTTGACCTCTCAGTCTGATTCTGGCTCTGACCTCTTATACTGATTCTTTCTCTGACCTCTCTGACTTATTCTGGCTCTGACATCTCAGTCTGTTTCCGGCTCTGACCTCTCATTCTGATTCTGGCTCTGACCTCTCAGTCTGATTCCGTCTCTGACCTCTCATACTGATTCTGGCTCTGACCTCTCAGTCTGACTCCGACTCTGACCTCTCAGTCTTATTCCGGCTTTGACCTCTCAGTCTGATTCCAGCTCTGACCTGTCATACTGATTTTGGCTCTAACCTCTCAGTCTTATTCTGGCTCTGACTTTTCAGTCTGATTCCGGCTCTGACTTCTCAGTTTGATTCTGGCTCAGACATCTCAGTCTGATTCCGGCTCTGACCTCTCAGTCTGATTCCAGCTCTTACCAGTCATACTGATTCTGGCTCTAACCCCTCAGTCTGATTCTGGCTCTGACTTCTCAGTCTGATTCTGGCTCCGACCTCTAAGTCTGATTCTGTCTCTGACCTGTCATACTGATTCTGGCTCTAACCTCTCAGTCTTATTCTGGCTCTGACTTTTCAGTCTGTTTCCGCCTCTGACTTCTCAGTTTGATTCTGGCTCAGACCTCTCAGTCTGATTCCGGCTCTGACCTCTCAGTCTGATTTCGGCTCTGACCTCTCAGTCTGATTCCGGCTCTGACCTCTCCTACTGATGCCGACTCTGACCTCTCAGTCTGATTCTTGCTCTGACCTCTCAGTCTGATACTGGCTCTGACCTCTCAGTCTGATTCCGGCTCTGACCTCTCCTTCTGATTCCGGCTCTGACCTCTCCTTCTGATTCCGGCTCTGACCTCTCAGTCTTATTCCGGCTCTGACCTCTCAGTCTGATTTTTGCTCTGACCTCTCAGTCTGATTCTGGCTCTGACCTCTTAGTCTGATTCCAGCTCCTACCTCTCAGTCTGATTCTGGTTTTGACCTCTCAGTCTGATTCTGGCTCTGACCTCTCATTCTGATTCTGGCTTTGACCTCTCAGTCTGATTCTGGCTCTGACCTCTTATACTGATTCTTTCTCTGACCTCTCTGACTTATTCTGGCTCTGACATCTCAGTCTGTTTCCGGCTCTGACCTCTCATTCTGATTCTGGCTCTGACCTCTCAGTCTGATTCCGTCTCTGACCTCTCATACTGATTCTGGCTCTGACCTCTCAGTCTGACTCCGACTCTGACCTCTCAGTCTTATTCCGGCTCTGACCTCTCAGTCTGATTCCAGCTCTGACCTGTCATACTGATTCTAGCTATAATCTCTCAGTCTTATTCTGGCTCTGACTTTTCAGTCTGATTCCGGCTCTGACTTCTCAGTTTGATTCTGGCTCAGACCTCTCAGTCTGATTCCGGCTCTGACCTCTCAGTCTGACTCCGACTCTGACCTCTCAGTCTTATTCCGGCTCTGACCTCTCACTCTGATTCCAGCTCTGACCTGTCATACTGATTCTGGCTCTAACCTCTCAGTCTTATTCTGGCTCTGACTTTTCAGTCTGATTCCGGCTCTGACTTCTCAGTTTGATTCTGGCTCAGACCTCTCAGTCTGATTCCGGCTCTGACCTCTCAGTCTGATTTCGGCTCTGACCTCTCAGTCTGATTCCGGCTCTGACCTCTCCTACTGATTCCGACTCTGACCTCTCAGTCTGATTCTGGCTCTGACCTCTCAGTCTGATTCCGGCTCTGACCTCTCCTTCTGATTCCGGCTCTGACCTCTCAGTCTGATTCCGGCTCTGACCTCTCTTACTGATTCCGGCTCTGACCTCTCCTACTAATTCCAGCTCTGACCTCCCAGTCTGATTCCCGCTCTGACCTCTCATTCTGATTCTGGCTCTGACCTCTCAGTCTGATTCTGGCTCTGACTTCGCAGTCTGATTCTGGCTTTGACCTCTCAGTCTGATTCTGGCTCTGACCTCTTTTACTGATTCTTTCTCTGACCTCTCTATCTTATTCTGGCTCTGACCTCTCAGTCTGATTCCGGCTCTGACCTCTCCTACTGATTCCGACTCTGACCTCTCAGTCTTATTCCGGCTCTGACCTCTCAGTCTGATTCTTGCTCTGACCTCTCAGTCTGATTCTGGCTCTGACCTCTTAGTCTGATTCCAGCTCCTACCTCTCAGTCTGATTCTGGTTTTGACCTCTCAGTCTGTTTCCGGCTCTGACCTCTCATTCTGATTCTAGCTCTGACCTCTCAGTCTGATTCCGTCTCTGACCTCTCATACTGATTCTGGCTCTGACCTCTCAGTTGACTCCGACTCTGACCTCTCAGTCTTATTCCGGCTCTGACCTCTCAGTCTGATTCCAGCTCTGACCTGTCATACTGATTCTGGCTCTAACCTCTCAGTCTTATTCTGGCTCTGACTTTTCAGTCTGATTCCGGCTCTGACTTCTCAGATTGATTCTGGCTCAGACCTCTCAGTCTGATTCCGTCTCTGACCTCTCAGTCTGATTTCGGCTCTGACCTCTCAGTCTAATTCCGTCTCTGACCTCTCATACTGATTCTGGCTCTGACCTCTCAGTCTGACTCCGACTCTGACCTCTCAGTCTTATTCCGGCTCTGACCTCTCAGTCTGATTCCAGCTCTGACCTGTCATACTGATTCTGGCTCTAACCTCTCAGTCTTATTCTGGCTCTGACTTTTCAGTCTGATTCCGGCTGTGACTTCTCAGTTTGATTCTGGCTCAGACCTCTCAGTCTGATTCCGACTCTGACCTCTCAGTCTTATTCCGGCTCTGACCTCTCAGTCTGATTCTTGCTCTGACCTCTCAGTCTGATTCTGGCTCTGACCTCTTAGTCTGATTCCAGCTCCTACCTCTCAGTCTGATTCTGGTTTTGACCTCTCAGTCTGTTTCCGGCTCTGACCTCTCATTCTGATTCTGGCTCTGACCTCTCAGTCTGATTCCGTCTCTGACCTCTCATACTGATTCTGGCTCTGACCTCTCAGTTTGACTCCGACTCTGACCTCTCAGTCTTATTCCGGCTCTGACCTCTCAGTCTGATTCCAGCTCTGACCTGTCATACTGATTCTGGCTCTAACCTCTCAGTCTTATTCTGGCTCTGACTTTTCAGTCTGATTCCGGCTCTGACTTCTCAGTTTGATTCTGGCTCAGACCTCTCAGTCTGATTCCGACTCTGACCTCTCAGTCTTATTCCGGCTCTGACCTCTCAGTCTGATTCTGGCTTTGACCTCTCAGTCTGATTCTGGCGCTGACCTCTTATACTGATTCTTTCTCTGACCACTCTGACTTATTCTGGCTCTGACATCTCAGTCTGTTTCCGGCTCTGACCTCTCATTCTGATTCTGGCTCTGACCTCTCAGTCTGATTCAGTCTCTGACCTCTCATACTGATTCTGGCTCTGACCTCTCATTCTGACTCCGACTCTGACCTCTCAGTCTTATTCCGGCTCTGACCTGTTAGTCTGATTCCAGCTCTGACCTGTCATACTGATTCTGGCTCTAACCTCTCAGTCTTATTCTGGCTCTGACTTTTCAGTCTAATTCCGGCTCTGATTTCTCAGTTTGATTCTGGCTCAGACCTTTCAGTCTGATTCTTGCTCTGACCTCTCAGTCTGATTTCGGCTCTGACCTCTCAGTCTGATTCCGGCTCTGACCTCTCCTACTGATTCCGACTCTGACCTCTCAGTCTGATTCTGGCTCTGACCTCTCAGTCTGATTCCGGCTCTGACCTCTCCTTCTTATTCCGGCTCTGACCTCTCAGTCTGATTCCGGCTCTGACCTCTCCTACTGATTCCGGCTCTGACCTCTCCTACTAATTCCAACTCTGACCTCCCAGTCTGATTCCCGCTCTGACCTCTCATTCTGATTCTGGCTCTGACCTCTCAGTCTGATTCTGGCTCTGACTTCGCAGTCTGATTCTGGCTTTGACCTCTCAGTCTGATTCTGGCTCTGACCTCTTATACTGATTCTTTCTCTGACCTCTCTATCTTATTCTGGCTCTGACCTCTCAGTCTGATTCCGGCTCTGACCTCTCAGTCTGATTATGGCTCTGACTTCTCAGTCTGATTCCTGCTCTGACCTCTCAGTCTGATTCCGGCTCTGACCTGTCAGTCTTTTTCCGGCTCTGATATTTCATACTTAATCCGTTTCTGCCCTCTCAGTCTGATTCTGGCTCTGACCTCTCAGTCCGATTCCGGCTCTGACCTCTCAGTCTGATTCCGGCTCTAACCTCTTAGTCTGATTCCGGCTCTGACCTATCAGTCTTTTTCCGGCTCTGATATTTCATACTTAATCCGTCTCTGCCCTCTCAGTCTGATTCTGGCTCTGACCTCTCAGTCTGATTCCGGCTCTGACCTCTCAGTCTGATTCTGGCTCTGACCTCTTAGTCTGATTCCGGCTCTGACCTCTCCTACTGATTCCAGCTGTGACCTCTCAGTCTGATTCCGGCTGTGACCTCTTAGTCTGATTCCAGCTCCTACCTCTCAGTCTGATTCTGGTTTTGACCTCTCAGTCTGATTCTGGCTCTGACCTCTCAGTCTGATTCTGGCTTTGACCTCTCAGTCTGATTCTGGCTCTGACCTCTTATACTGATACTTTCTCTGACCTTTCTGACTTATTCTGGCTCTGACATCTCAGTCTGTTTCTGGCTCTGACCTCTCATTCTGATTCTGGCTCTGACCTCTCAGTCTGATTCCGTATCTGACCTCTCATACTGATTCTGGCTCTGACCTCTCAGTCTGACTCCGACTCTGACCTCTCAGTTTTATTCCGGCTCTGACCTCTCAGTCTGATTCCAGCTCTGACCTGTCATACTGATTCTTACTCTAACCTCTCAGTCTTTTTCTGGCTCTGACTTTTCAGTCTGATTCCGGCTCTGACTTCTCAGTTTGATTCTGGCTCAGACCTCTCAGTCTGATTCCGGCTCTGACCTCTCAGTCTGATTTCGGCTCTGACCTCTCAGTCTGATTCCGGGTCTGACCTCTCCTACTGATTCCGACTCTGACCTCTCAGTCTGATTCTTGCTCTGACCTCTCAGTCTGATTCTGGCTCTGACCTCTTAGTCTGATTCCGGCTCTGACCTCTCCTACTGATTCCGGCTCTGACCTCTCCTACTAATTCCAGCTCTGACCTCCCAGTCTGATTCCCGCTCTGACCTCTCATTCTGATTCTGTCTCTGACCTCTCAGTCTGATTCTGGCTCTGACTTCGCAGTCTGATTCTGGCTTTGACCTCTCAGTCTGATTCTGGCTCTGACCTCTTATACTGATTCTTTCTCTGACCTCTCTGTCTTATTCTGGCTCTGACCTCTCAGTCTGATTCCGTCTCTGACCTCTCCTACTGATTCCGACTCTGACCTCTCAGTCTGATTCTGGCTCTGACCTCTCGGTCTGATTTCGGCTCTGACATCTCAGCCTGATTCTGGCTCTGACCTCTTATACTGATTCCGGCTCTGACCTCTCACTCTTATTCTGGTTGTGACCTCTCATACTGATTCTTGCTGCGACTTCTCCGACTGATTCTTGCGCTGACTTCTCAGTCTGATTCTGGCTCTGACCTCTCAGTCTTATTCCGGCTCTGACCTCTCAGTCTGATTCCGGCTCTGACCTCTCAGTCTGATTCCGGCTCTGACCTCTCCTACTGATTCCGGCTCTGACCTCTCAGTCTGATTCCGGCTCTGAGCTCTCCTACTGATTCCGGCTCTGACCTCTCAGTCTGATTCCGGCTCTGACCTCTCCTACTGATTCCGGCTCTGACCTCTCCTACTAATTCCAGCTCTGACCTCCCAGTCTGATTCCGGCTCAGACCTCTCAGTCTGATTCCGGCTCTGGCCTCTCCTACTGATTCCGGCTCTGACCTCTCAGTCTTATTCTGGCTCTGACCTCTCAGTCTGATTCCGGCTCTGACCTCTCAGTCTGATTCCAGCTCTGACCAGTCATACTGATTCTGGCTCTAACCTCTCAGTCTGATTCTGGCTCTGACTTCTCAGTCTGATTCTGGCTCCGACCTCTCAGTCTGATTCCGTCTCTGACCTCTCATACTGATTCTGGCTCTGACCTCTCAGTCTTATTCCGGCTCTGACCTCTCAGTCTGATTCCAGCTCTGACCTATCATACTGATTCTGGCTCTAACCTCTCAGTCTTATTCTGGCTCTGACTTTTCAGTCTGATTCCGGCTCTGACCTCTCCTACTGATTCCGGCTCTGACCTCTCAGTCTGATTCCGGCTCTGACCTCTCCTACTGATTCCGGCTCTGACCTGTCAGTCTGATTCCGGCTCTGATATCTCATACTTAATCCGTCTCTGCCCTCTCAGTCTGATTCTGGCTTTGACCTCTCAGTCTGATTCTGGCTCTGACCTCTCAGTCTGATTCCGGCTCTGACCTCTCAGTCTGATTCCGGCTCTGACCTCTTAGTCTGATTCCGGCTCTGACCTGTCAGTCTTTTTCCGGCTCTGATATTTCATACTTAATCCGTCTCTGCCCTCTCAGTCTGATTCTGGCTCTGACCTCTCATTCTGATTCCGGCTCTGACCTCTCAGTCTGATTCCGGCTCTGACCTCTTAGTCTGATTCCAGCTCCTACCTCTCAGTCTGATTCTGGTTTTGACCTCTCAGTCTGATTCTGGCTCTGACCTCTCAGTCTGATTCTGGCTTTGACCTCTCAGTCTGATTCTGGCTCTGACCTCTTATACTGATTCTTTCTCTGACCTATCTGACTTATTCTGGCTCTGACATCTCAGTCTGTTTCCGGCTCTGACCTGTCATTCTGATTCTGGCTCTGACTTCTCAGTCTGATTCCGTCTCTGACCTCTCATACTGATTCTGGCTCTGACCTCTCAGTCTGATTCTGGCTCTGACTTCGCAGTCTGATTCTGGCTTTGACCTCTCAGTCTGATTCTGGATCTGATCTCTTATACTGATTCTTTCTCTGACCTCTCAGTCTGACTCTGGCTCTGACCTCTCGGTCTGATTTCGGCTCTGACATCTCAGCCTGATTCTGGCTCTGACCTCTCATACTGATTCTGGCTCTGACCTCTCAGTCTGACTCCGACTCTGACCTCTCAGTCTTATTCCGGCTCTGACCTCTCAGTCTGATTCCGGCTCTGACCTCTCAGTCTGATTCCGGCTCTGACCTCTCAGTCTGATTCCGGCTCTGACCTCTCCTACTGATTCCGGCTCAGACCTCTCCTACTGATTCCGGCTCTAACATCTCAGTCTGATTCCGGCTCTGACCTCTCCTACTGATTCCGGCTCTGACCTCTCCTACTAATTCCAGCTCTGACCTCCCAGTCTGATTCCGGCTCAGACCTCTCATTCTGATTCTGGCTCTGACCTCTCAGTCTGATTCTGGCTCTGACCTCCCAGTCTGATTCCGGCTCAGACCTCTCATTCTGATTCAGGCTCTGATTTCTCAGTCTGATTCTGGCTCTGACCTCTCAGTCTGATTCCGGCTATGACCTCTCAGTCTGATTCTGGCTCTGACTTCTCAGTCTGATTCAAGCTCTGGCCTCTCAGTCTGATTTTGGTTCTGAACTCTCATACTGATTCTGGCTCTGACCTCTCATACTGATTCTTGCTCTGACCTCTCAGTCTAAATCTGGCTCTGACCTCTTAGTCTGATTAAAGCCCTGACCTCTCAGTCTGATTCCGGCTCTGACCTCTCATACTGATTCCGGCTTTGACCTCTCAGTCTTATTCCGGCTCTGACCTCTCAGTCTGATTCCGGCTCTGACCTCTCAGTCTGATTCCAGCTCTGACCTCTTAGTCTGATTCCGGCTCTGGCCTCTCCTACTGATTCCGGCTCTGACCTCTCAGTCTTATTCTGGCTCTGACCTCTCAGTCTGATTCCGGCTCTGACCTCTCAGTCTGATTCCAGCTCTGACCAGTCATACTGATTCTGGCTCTAACCTCTCAGTCTGATTCTGGCTCTGACTTCTCAGTCTGATTCTGGCTCCGACCTCTCAGTCTGATTCCGTCTCTGACCTCTCATACTGATTCTGGCTCTGACCTCTCAGTCTGACTCCGACTCTGACCTCTCAGTCTTATTCCGGCTCTGACCTCTCAGTCTGATTCCAACTCTGACCTATCATACTGATTCTGGCTCTAACCTCTCAGTCTTATTCTGGCTCTGACTTTTCAGTCTGATTCCGGCTCTGACTTCTCAGTTTGATTCTGGCTCAGACCTCTCAGTGTGATTCCGGCTCTGACCTCTCAGTCTGATTTCGGCTCTGACCTCTCAGTCTGATTCCGGCTCTGACCTCTCCTACTGATTCCGACTCTGACCTCTCAGTCTGATTCTTGCTCTGACCTCTCAGTCTGATTCTGGCTCTGACCTCTCAATCTGATTCCGTCTCTGACCTCTCAGTCTGATTCTGGCTCTGACCTCTCAGTCTGATTCTTGCTCTGACCTCTCAGTCTGATTCCGGCTCTGACCTCTCCTACTGATTCCGGCTCTGACCTCTCAGTCTGATTCTTGCTCTGACCTCTCAGTCTGATTCTGGCTCTGACCTCTTAGTCTGATTCTGGCTCTAACCTCTCAGTCTGATTCCGGCTCTGACCTCTTAGTCTGATTCCAGCTCCTACCTCTCAGTCTGATTCTGGTTTTGACCTCTCAGTCTGATTCTGGCTCTGACCTCTCAGTCTGATTCTGGCTTTGACCTCTCAGTCTGATTCTGGCTCTGATCTCTTATACTGATTCTTTCTCTGACCTCTCTGACTAATTCTGGCTCTGACATCTCAGTCTGTTTCCGGCTCTGACCTCTCATACTGATTCTGGCTCTGACCTCTCAGTCTGACTCCGACTCTGACCTCTCAGTCTTATTCCGGCTCTGACCTCTCAGTCTGATTCCAGCTCTGACCTGTCATACTGATTCTGGCTCTAACCTCTCAGTCTTATTCTGGCTCTGACTTTTCAGTCTGATTCCGGCTGTGACTTCTCAGTTTGATTCTGGCTCTGACCTCTCAGTCTGATTTCGGCTCTGACCTCTCAGTCTGATTCCGGCTCTGACCTCTCCTACTGATTCCGACTCTGACCTCTCAGTCTGATTCTTGCTCTGACCTCTCAGTCTGATTCTGGCTCTGACCAGTCATACTGATTCTGGCTCTAACCTCTCAGTCTGATTCTGGCTCTGACTTCTCAGTCTGATTCTGGCTCCGACCTCTCAGTCTGATTCTGGCTCTGACCTCTCAGTCTGATTCCGGCTCTAACCTCTTAGTCTGATTCCGGCTCTGACCTCTCCTACTGATTCCGGCTCTGACCTCTCAGTCTGATTCTGGCTCTGACCTCTCAGTCTGATTCTGGCTCTGACCTCTCAGTCTGATTCTGGCTCTGACCTCTCAGTCTGATTCCGGCTCTGACCTCTTAGTCTGATTCCAGCTCCTACCTCTCAGTCTGATTCTGGTTTTGACCTCTCAGTCTGATTCTGGCTCTGACCTCTCAGTCTGATTCTGGCTCTGACCTCTTATACTGATTCTTTCTCTGACCTCTCTGACTTATTCTGGCTCTGACATCTCAGTCTGTTTCCGGCTCTGACCTCTCATTTTGATTCTGGCTCTGACCTCTCAGTCTGATTCCATCTCTGACCTCTCATACTGATTCCGGCTCTGACCTCTCAGTCTGATTCCAGCTCTGACCTGTCCTACTGATTCTGGCTCTAACCTCTCAGTCTTATTCTGGCTCTGACTTTTCAGTCTGATTCCGGCTGTGACTTCTCAGTTTGATTCTGGCTCTGACCTCTCAGTCTGATTTCGGCTCTGACCTCTCAGTCTGATTCCGGCTCTGACCTCTCCTAATGATTCCGACTCTGACCTCTCAGTCTGATTCTTGCTCTGACCTCTCAGTCTGATTCTGGCTCTGACCTCTCAGTCTGATTCCGGCTCTGACCTCTCCTTCTGATTCCGGCTCTGACCTCTCAGTCTGATTCCGGCTCTGACCTCTCCTACTGATTCCGGCTCTGACCTCCCCTACTAATTCCAGCTCTGACCTCCCAGTCTGATTCCCGCTCTGACCTCTCATTCTGATTCTGGCTCTGACCTCTCAGTCTGATTCTGGCTCTGTCTTCGCAGTCTGATTCTGGCTTTGACCTCTCAGTCTGATTCTGGCTCTGACCTCTTATACTGATTCTTTCTCTGACCTCTCTATCTTATTCTGGCTCTGACCTCTCAGTCTGATTCCGGCTTTGACTTCTCAGTCTGATTCTGGCTCTGACCAGTCATACTGATTCTGGCTCTAACCTCTCAGTCTGATTCTGGCTCTGACTTCTCAGTCTGATTCTGGCTCCGACCTCTCAGTCTGATTCTGGCTCTGACCTCTCAGTCTGATTCCGGCTCTAACCTCTTAGTCTGATTCCGGCTCTGACCTCTCCTACTGATTCCGGCTCTGACCTCTCAGTCTGATTCCTGCTCTGACCTCTCAGTCTGATTCCGGCTCTGACCTGTCAGTCTGATTCCGGCTCTGATATCTCATACTTAATCCGTCTCTGCCCTCTCAGTCTGATTCTGGCTCTAACCTCTCAGTCTGATTCTGGCTCTGACCTCTCAGTCTGATTCCTGCTCTGACCTCTCAGTCTGATTCCGGCTCTGACCTGTCAGTCTTTTTCCGGCTCTGATATTTCATACTTAATCCGTCTCTGCCCTCTCAGTCTGATTCTGGCTCTGACCTCTCAGTCTGATTCCGGCTCTGACCTCTCAGTCTGATTCCGGCTCTGACCTCTTAGTCTGATTCCGGCTCTGACCTGTCAGTCTTTTTCCGGCTCTGATATTTCATACTTAATCCGTCTCTGCCCTCTCAGTCTGATTCTGGCTCTGACCTCTCAGTCTGATTCCGGCTCTGACCTCTCAGTCTGATTCCGGCTCTGAACTCTCCTACTGATTCCGGCTCTGACCTCTTAGTCTGATTCCAGCTCCTACCTCTCAGTCTGATTCTGGTTTTGACCTCTCAGTCTGATTCCGGCTCTGACCTCTCCTACTGATTCCGGCTCTGACCTCTTAGTCTGATTCCAGCTCCTACCTCTCAGTCTGATTCTGGTTTTGACCTCTCAGTCTGATTCTGGCTCTGACCTCTCAGTCTGATTCTGGCTTTGACCTCTCAGTCTGATTCTGGCTCTGACCTCTTATACTGATTCTTTCTCTGACCTATCTGACTTATTCTGGCTCTGACATCTCAGTCTGTTTCCGGCTCTGACCTCTCATTCTGATTCTGGCTCTGACTTCTCAGTCTGATTCCGTCTCTGACCTCTCATACTGATTCTGGCTCTGACCTCTCAGTCTGACTCCGACTCTGACCTCTCAGTCTTATTCCGGCTCTGACCTCTCAGTCTGATATCAGCTCTGACCTGTCATACTGATTCTGGCTCTAACCTCTCAGTCTTATTCTGGCTCTGACTTTTCAGTCTGATTCCGGCTCTGACTTTCAGTTTGATTCTGGCTCAGACCTCTCAGTCTGATTCCGGCTCTGACCTCTCAGTCTGATTTCGGCTCTGACCTCTCAGTCTGATTCCGGTTCTGACCTCTCCTACTGATTCCGACTCTGACCTCTCAGTCTGATTCTTGCTCTGACCTCTCAGTCTGATTCTGGCTCTGACCTCTTAGTCTGATTCTGGCTCTGACCTCTCAGTCTGATTCCGGCTCTGACCTCTCCTACTGATTCCGGCTCTGACCTCTCAGTCTGATTCCGGCTCTGACCTCTCCTACTGATTCCGGCTCTGACCTCTCCTACTAATTCCAGCTCTGACCTCCCAGTCTAATTCCCGCTCTGACCTCTCATTCTGATTCTGGCTCTGACCTCTCAGTCTGTTTCTGGCTCTGACTTCGCAGTCTGATTCTGGTTTTGACCTCTCAGTCTGATTCTGGATCTGATCTCTTATACTGATTCTTTCTCTGACCTCTCAGTCTGACTCTGGCTCTGACCTCTCGGTCTGATTTCGGCTCTGACATCTCAGCCTGATTCTGGCTCTGACCTCTCATACTGATTCCGGCTCTGACCTCTCACTCTTATTCTGGCTGTGACCTCTCATACTGATTCTGGCTGCGACTTCTCCGACTGAATATTGCGCTGACTTCTCAGTCTGATTCTGGCTCTGACCTCTCAGTCTTATTCCGGCTCTGACCTCTCAGTCTGATTCCGGCTCTGACCTCTCCTACTGATTCCGGCTCAGACCTCTCCTACTGATTCCGGCTCTAACATCTCAGTCTGATTCCGGCTCTGACCTCTCCTACTGATTCCGGCTCTGACCTCTCCTACTAATTCCAGCTCTGACCTCCCAGTCTGATTCTGGCTCTGACCTCTCAGTCTGATTCCGGCTCTGACCTCTTAGTCTGATTCCAGCTCCTACCTCTCAGTCTGATTCTGGTTTTGACCTCTCAGTCTGATTCTGGCTCTGACCTCTCAGTCTGATTCTGGCTCTGACCTCTCAGTCTGATTCTGGCTCTGACCTCCCAGTCTGATTCCGGCTCAGACCTCTCATTCTGATTCTGGCTCTGACCTCTCAGTCTGATTCTGGCTCTGACCTCTCAGTCTGATTCCGGCTATGACCTCTCAGTCTGATTCTGGCTCTGACTTCTCAGTCTGATTCAAGCTCTGGCCTCTCAGTCTGATTCTGGTTCTGACCTCTCATACTGATTCTGGCTCTGACCTCTCATACTGATTCTTGCTCTGACCTCTCAGTCTAAATCTGGCTCTGACCTCTTAGTCTGATTAAAGCCCTGACCTCTCAGTCTGATTCCGGCTCTGACCTCCCAGTCTGATTCCGGCTCAGACCTCTCATTCTGATTCTGGCTCTAACCTCTCAGTCTGATTCTGGCTCTGACTTCTCAGTCTGATTCTGGCTCCGACCTCTCAGTCTGATTCCGTCTCTGACCTCTCATACTGATTCTGGCTCTGACCTCTCAGTCTGACTCCGACTCTGACCTCTCAGTCTGATTCCGGCTCTGACCTCTCAGTCTGATTCCAGCTCTGACCTATCATACTGATTCTGGCTCTAACCTCTCAGTCTTATTCTGGCTCTGACTTTTCAGTCTGATTCCGGCTTTGACTCCTCAGTTTGATTCTGGCTCAGACCTCTCAGTCTGATTCCGGCTCTGACCTCTCAGTCTGATTTCGGCTCTGACCTCTCAGTCTGATTCCGGCTCTGACCTCTCCTACTGATTCCGACTCTGACCTCTCAGTCTGATTCTTGCTCTGACCTCTCAGTCTGATTCTGGCTCTGACCTCTCAATCTGATTCCGTCTCTGACCTCTCAGTCTGATTCTGGCTCTGACCTCTCAGTCTGATTCTTGCTCTGACCTCTCAGTCTGATTCCGGCTCTGACCTCTCCTACTGATTCCGACTCTGACCTCTCAGTCTGATTCTTGCTCTCACCTCTCAGTCTGATTCTGGCTCTGACCTCTTAGTCTGATTCTGGCTCTAACCTCTCAGTCTGATTCCGGCTCTGACCTCTTAGTCTGATTCCAGCTCCTACCTCTCAGTCTGATTCTGGTTTTGACCTCTCAGTCTGATTCTGGCTCTGACCTCTCAGTCTGATTCTGGCTTTGACCTCTCAGTCTGATTCTGGCTCTGATCTCTTATACTGATTCTTTCTCTGACCTCTCTGACTTATTCTGGCTCTGACATCTCAGTCTGTTTCCGGCTCTGACCTCTCATACTGATTCTGGCTCTGACCTCTCAGTCTGACTCCGACTCTGACCTCTCAGTCTTATTCCGGCTCTGACCTCTCAGTCTGATTCCAGCTCTGACCTGTCATACTGATTCTGGCTCTAACCTCTCAGTCTTATTCTGGCTCTGACTTTTCAGTCTGATTCCGGCTGTGACTTCTCAGTTTGATTCTGGCTTTGACCTCTCAGTCTGATTTCGGCTCTGACCTCTCAGTCTGATTCCGGCTCTGACCTCTCCTACTGATTCCGACTCTGACCTCTCAGTCTGATTCTTGCTCTGACCTCTCAGTCTGATTCTGGCTCTGACCTCTCAGTCTGATTCCGGCTCTGACCTCTCCTTCTGATTCCGGCTCTGACCTCTCAGTCTGATTCCGGCTCTGACCAGTCATACTGATTCTGGCTCTAACCTCTCAGTCTGATTCTGGCTCTGACTTCGCAGTCTGATTATGGCTTTGACCTCTCAGTCTGATTCTGGCTCTGACCAGTCATACTGATTCTGGCTCTAACCTCTCAGTCTGATTCTGGCTCTGACTTCTCAGTCTGATTCTGGCTCCGACCTCTCAGTCTGATTCTGGCTCTGACCTCTCAGTCTGATTCCGGCTCTAACCTCTTAGTCTGATTCCGGCTCTGACCTCTCCTACTGATTCCGGCTCTGACCTCTCAGTCTGATTCTGGCTCTGACCTCTCAGTCTGATTCTGGCTCTGACCTCTCAGTCTGATTCTGGCTCTGACCTCTTAGTCTGATTCCAGCTCCTACCTCTCAGTCTGATTCTGGTTTTGACCTCTCAGTCTGATTCTGGCTCTGACATCTCAGTCTGATTCTGGCTTTGACCTCTCAGTCTGATTCTGGCTCTGACCTCTTATACTGATTCTTTCTCTGACCTCTCTGACTTATTCTGGCTCTGACATCTCAGTCTGTTTCCGGCTCTGACCTCTCATTCTGATTCTGGCTCTGACCTCTCAGTCTGATTCCGTCTCTGGCCTCTCATACTGATTCTGGCTCTGACCTCTCAGTCTGACTCCGACTCTGACCTCTCAGTCTTATTCCGGCTCTGACCTCTCAGTCTGATTCCAGCTCTGACCTGTCATACTGATTCTGGCTCTAACCTCTCAGTCTTATTCTGGCTCTGACTTTTCAGTCTGATTCCGGCTGTGACTTCTCAGTTTGATTCTGGCTCTGACCTCTCAGTCTGATTTCGGCTCTGACCTCTCAGTCTGATTCCGGATCTGTCCTCTCCTACTGATTCCGACTCTGACCTCTCAGTCTGATTCATGCTCTGACCTCTCAGTCTGATTCTGGCTCTGACCTCTCAGTCTGATTCCGGCTCTGACCTCTCCTTCTGATTCCGGCTCTGACCTCTCAGTCTGATTCCGGCTCTGACCTCTCCTACTGATTCCGGCTCTGACCTCCCCTACTAATTCCAGCTCTGACCTCCCAGTCTGATTCCTACTCTGACCTCTCATTCTGATTCTGGCTCTGACCTCTCAGTCTGATTCTGGCTCTGACCTCTTATACTGATTCTTTCTCTGACCTCTCTATCTTATTCTGGCTCTGACCTCTCAGTCTGATTCCGGCTTTGACCTCTCAGTCTGATTCTGGCTCTGACCAGTCATACTGATTCTGGCTCTAACCTCTCAGTCTGATTCTGGCTCTGACCTCTCAGTCTGATTCTGGCTCTGACCTCTTAGTCTGATTCTGTCTCTGACCTCTCAGTCTGATTCCGGCTCTGACCTCTTAGTCTGATTCCAGCTCCTACCTCTCAGTCTGATTCTGGTTTTGACCTCTCAGTCTGATTCTGGCTCTGACATCTCAGTCTGATTCTGGCTTTGACCTCTCAGTCTGATTCTGGCTCTGACCTCTTATACTGATTCTTTCTCTGACCTCTCTGACTTATTCTGGCTCTGACATCTCAGTCTGTTTCCGGCTCTGACCTCTCATTCTGATTCTGGCTCTGACCTCTCCTACTGATTCCAACTCTGACCTCTCAGTCTGATTCTTGCTCTGACCTCTCAGTCTAATTTCGGCTCTGACCTCTCAGTCTGATTCCGGCTCTGACCTCTCCTACTAATTCCGACTCTGACCTCTCAGTCTGATTTTTGCTCTGACCTCTAAGTCTGATTCTGGCTCTGACCTCTTAGTCTGATTCTGGCTCTGACCTCTCAGTCTGATTCCGGCTCTGACCTCTCCTACTGATTCCGTCTCTGACCTCTCAGTCTGATTCCGGCTCTGACCTCTCCTACTGATTCCGGCTCTGACCTCTCCTACTAATTCCAGCTCTGACCTCCCAGTCTGATTCCCGCTCTGACCTCTCATTCTGATTCTGGCTCTGACCTCTCAGTATGATTCTGGATCTGACTTCGCAGTTTGATTTTGGCTTTGACCTCTCAGTCTGATTCTGGATCTGATCTCTTATACTGATTCTTTCTCTGACCTCTCTGTCTTATTCTGGCTCTGACCTCTCAGTCTGATTCCGTCTCTGACCTCTCCTACTGATTCCGACTCTGACCTCTCAGTCTGATTCTGGCTCTGACCTCTCGGTCTGATTTCGGCTCTGACATCTCAGCCTGATTCTGGCTCTGACCTCTCATACTGATTCCGGCTCTGACCTCTCAGTCTGATTCTGGCTCTGACTTCGCAGTCTGATTCTGGCTTTGACCTCTCAGTCTGATTCTGGCTCTGACCTCTTATACTGATTCTTTCTCTGACCTCTCTGTCTTATTCTGGCTCTGACCTCTCAGTCTGATTCCGGCTTTGACCTCTCAGTCTGATTCTTGCTCTGACCTCTCAGTCTGACTCCGACTCTGACCTCTCATTCTTATTCCGGCTCTGACCTCTCAGTCTTATTCTTGCTCTGACCTCTCAGTCTGATTCTGGCTCTGACCTCTTAGTCTGATTCCAGCTCCTACCTCTCAGTCTGATTCTGGTTTTGACCTCTCAGTCTGATTCTGGCTCTGACCTCTCATTCTGATTCTGGCTTTGGCCTCTCAGTCTGATTCTGGCTCTGACCTCTTATACTGATTCTTTCTCTGATCTCTCTGACTTATTCTGGCTCTTACATCTCAGTCTGTTTCCGGCTCTGACCTCTCATTCTGATTCTGGCTCTGACCTCTCAGTCTGATTCCGTCTCTGACCTCTCATACTGATTCTGGCTCTGACCTCTCAGTCTGACTCCGACTCTGAACTCTCAGTCTTATTCCGGCTCTGACCTCTCAGTCTGATTCCAGCTCTGACCTGTCATACTGATTCTGGCTCTAACCTCTCAGTCTTATTCTGGCTCTGACTTTTCAGTCTGATTCCGGCTCTGACTTCTCAGTTTGATTCTGGCTCAGACCTCTCAGTCTGATTCCGGCTCTGACCTCTCCTACTGATTCCGACTCTGACCTCTCAGTCTGACTCTTGCTCTGACCTCTCAGTCTGATTCCAGCTCTAACCAGTCATACTGATTCTGGCTCTAACCTCTCAGTCTGATTCTGGCTCTGACTTCGCAGTCTGATTCTGGCTTTGACCTCTCAGTCTGATTCTGGCTCTGACCTCTTATACTGATTCTTTCTCTGACCTCTCTGTCTTATTCTGGATCTGACCTCTCAGTCTGATTCCGGCTTTGACCTCTCAGTCTGATTCTTGCTCTGACCTCTCAGTCTGACTCCGACTCTGACCTCTCAGTCTTATTCCGGCTCTGACCTCTCAGTCTTATTCTTGCTCTGACCTCTCAGTCTGATTCTGGCTCTGACCTCTTAGTCTGATTCCAGGTCCTACCTCTCAGTCTGATTCTGGTTTTGACCTCTCAGTCTGATTCTGGCTCTGACCTCTCATTCTGATTCTGGCTTTGGCCTCTCAGTCTGATTCTGGCTCTGACCTCTTATACTGATTCTTTCTCTGATCTCTCTGACTTATTCTGGCTCTGACATCTCAGTCTGTTTCCGGCTCTGACCTCTCATTCTGATTCTGGCTCTGACCTCTCAGTCTGATTCCGTCTCTGACCTCTCATACTGATTCTGGCTCTGACCTCTCAGTCTGACTCCGACTCTGACCTCTCAGTCTTATTCCGGCTCTGACCTCTCAGTCTGATTCCAGCTCTGACCTGTCATACTGATTCTGGCTCTAACCTCTCAGTCTTATTCTGGCTCTGACTTTTCAGTCTGATTCCGGCTCTGACTTCTCAGTTTGATTCTGGCTCAGACCTCTCAGTCTGATTCCAGCTCTGACCTCTCCTACTGATTCCGACTCTGACCTCTCAGTCTGATTCTTGCTCTGACCTCTCAGTCTGATTCTGGCTCTGACCTCTCAGTCTGATTCCAGCTCTGACCTCTCCTTCTGATTCCGGCTCTGACCTCTCAATCTGATTCCGGCTCTGACCTCTCCTACTGATTCCGGCTCTGACCTCTCCTACTAATTCCAGCTCTGACCTCCCAGTCTGATTCCCGCTCTGACCTCTCATTCTGATTCTGGCTCTGACCTCTCAGTCTGATTCTGGCTCTGACTTCGCAGTCTGATTCTGGCTTTGACCTCTCAGTCTGATTCTGGCTCTGACCTCTTATACTGATTCTTTCTCTGACCTCTCTGTCTTATTCTGGCTCTGACCTCTCAGTCTGATTCCGGCTCTGACCTCTCAGTCTGATTCTGGCTCTGACCAGTCATACTGATTCTGGCTCTAACCTCTCAGTCTGATTCTGGCTCTGACATCTCAGTCTGATTCTGGCTCCGACCTCTCATTCTGATTGTGGCTCTGACCTCTCAGTCTGATTCCGGCTCTGACCTCTCATACTGATTCCGGCTCTAACCTCTTAGTCTGATTCCGGCTCTGACCTCTCCTACTGATTCCGGCTCTGACCTCTCAGTCTGATTCCTGCTCTGACCTCTCAGTCTGATTCCGGCTCTGACCTGTCAGTCTGATTCCGGCTCTGATATCTCATACTTAATCCGTCTCTGCCCTCTCAGTCTGATTCTGGCTCTAACCTCTCAGTCTGATTCTGGCTCTGACCTCTTAGTCTGATTCCTGCTCTGACCTCTCAGTCTGATTCCGGCTCTGACCTGTCAGTCTTTTTCCGGCTCTGATATTTCATACTTAATCCGTCTCTGCCCTCTCAGTCTGATTCTGGCTCTGACCTCTCAGTCTGATTCCGGCTCTGACCTCTCAGTCTGATTCCGGCTCTGACCTCTTAGTCTGATTCCGGCTCTGACCTCTCCTTCTGATTCCGGCTCTGACCTCTCAGTCTGATTCCGGCTCTGACCTCTTAGTCTGATTCCAGCTCCTACCTCTCAGTCTGATTCTGGTTTTGACCTCTCAGTCTGATTCTGGCTCTGACCTCTTATACTGATTCTTTCTCTGATCTCTCTGACTTATTCTGGCTCTGACATCTCAGTCTGTTTCCGGCTCTGACCTCTCATTCTGATTCTGGCTCTGACCTCTCAGTCTGATTCCGTCTCTGACCTCTCATACTGATTCTTGCTCTGACCTCTCAGTCTGACTTCGACTCTGACCTCTCAGTCTTATTTAGGCTCTGACCTCTCAGTCTGATTCCAGCTCTGACCTGTCATACTGATTCTGGCTCTAACCGCTCAGTCTTATTCTGGCTCTGACTTTTCAGTCTGATTCCGGCTCTGACTTCTCAGTTTGATTCTGGCTCAGACCTCTCAGTCTGATTCCGGCTCTGACCTCTCCTACTGATTCCGACTCTGACCTCTCAGTCTGATTCTTGCTCTGACCTCTCAGTCTGATTCTGGCTCTGACCTCTCAGTCTGATTCCGGCTCTGACCTCTCCTACTGATTCCGGCTCTGACCTCTCCTACTAATTCCAGTTCTGACCTCCCAGTCTGATTCCCGCTCTGACCTCTCATTCTGATTCTGGCTCTGACCTCTCAGTCTGATTCTGGCTCTGACTTCACAGTCTGATTCTGGCTTTGACCTCTCAGTCTGATTCTGGCTCTGACCTCTTATACTGATTCTTTCTCTGACCTCTCTATCTTATTCTGGCTCTGACCTCTCAGTCTGATTCCGGCTTTGACCTCTCAGTCTGATTCTGGCTCTGACCAGTCATACTGATTCTGGCTCTAACCTCTCAGTCTGATTCTGGCTCTGACTTCTCAGTCTGATTCTGGCTCCGACCTCTCCGTCTGATTCTGGCTCTGACCTCTCAGTCTGATTCCGGCTCTAACCTCTTAGTCTGATTCCGGCTCTGACCTCTCCTACTGATTCCGGCTCTGACCTCTCAGTCTGATTCCTGCTCTGACCTCTCAGTCTTATTCCCGCTCTGACCTGTCAGTCTGATTCCGGCTCTGATATCTCATACTTAATCCGTCTCTGCCCTCTCAGTCTGATTCTGGCTCTGACCTCTCAGTCTGATTCTGACTCTGACCTATCAGTCTGATTCCTGCTCTGACCTCTCAGTCTGATTCCGGCTCTGACCTGTCAGTCTTTTTCCGGCTCTGATATTTCATACTTAATCCGTCTCTGCCCTCTCAGTCTGATTCTGGCTCTGACCTCTCAGTCTGATTCCGGCTTTGACCTCTCAGTCTGATTCCGGCTCTGACCTCTTAGTCTGATTCCGGCTCTGACCTGTCAGTCTTTTTCCGGCTCTGATATTTCATACTTAAACCGTCTCTGCCCTCTCAGTCTGATTCTGGCTCTGACCTCTCAGTCTGATTCCGGCTCTGACCTCTCAGTCTGATTCCGGCTCTGACCTCTTAGTCTGATTCCGGCTCTGACCTCTCCTACTGATTCCGGCTCTGACCTCTCAGTCTGATTCCGGCTCTGACCTCTTAGTCTGATTCCAGCTCCTACCTCTCAGTCTGATTCTGGTTTTGACCTCTCAGTCTGATTCTGGCTCTGACCTCTCAGTCTGATTCTGGCTTTGACCTCTCAGTCTGATTCTGGCTCTGACCTCTTATACTGATTCTTTCTCTGACCTCTCTGACTTATTCTGGCTCTGACATCTCAGTCTATTTCCGGCTCTGACCTCTCATTCTGATTCTGGCTCTGACTTCTCAGTCTGATTCCGTCTCTGACCTCTCATACTGATTCCGGCTCTGACCTCTCAGTCTGACTCCGACTCTGACCTCTCAGTCTTATTCCGGCTCTGACCTCTCAGTCTGATTCCAGCTCTGACCTGTCATACTGATTCTGGCTCTAACCTCTCAGTCTTATCCTGGCTCTGACTTTTCAGTCTGATTCCGGCTCTGACTTCTCAGTTTGATTCTGGCTCAGACCTCTCAGTCTGATTCCGGCTCTGACCTCTCAGTCTGATTTCGGCTCTGACCTCTCAGTCTGATTCCGACTCTGACCTCTCAGTCTGATTCTTGCTCTGACCTCTCAGTCTGATTCTGACTCTGACCTCTTAATCTGATTCTTGCTCTGACCTCTCAGTCTGATTCCGGATCTGACCTCTCCTACTGATTCCGGCTCTGACCTCTCCTACTGATTCCGTCTCTGACCTCTCCTACCGATTCCGGCTCTGACCTCTCCTACTAATTCCAGCTCTGACCTCCCAGTCTGATTCCCGCTCTAACCTCTCATTCTGATTCTGGCTTTGACCTCTCAGTCTGATTCTGGCTCTGACTTTGCAGTCTGATTCTGGCTTTGACCTCTCAGTCTGACTCTGGCTCTGACCTCTTATACTGATTCTTTCTCTGACCTCTCTGTCTTATTCTAGCTCTGACCTCTCAGTCTGATTCCGTTTTTGACCTCTCCTACTGATTCAGACTCTAACCTCTCAGTCTGATTCTGGCTCTGACCTCTCGGTCTGATTTCGGCTCTGACATCTCAGCCTGATTCTGGCTCTGACCTCTCATACTGATTCCGGCTCTGACCTCTCACTCTTATTCTGGCTGTGACCTCTCATACTGATTCTGGCTGCGACTTCTCCGACTGATTATTGCGCTGACTTCTCAGTCTGATTCTGGCTCTGACCTCTCAGTCTTATTCCGGCTCTGACCTCTCAGTCTGATTCCGGCTCTGACCTCTCAGTCTGATTCCGGCTCTGACCTCTCCTACTGATTCCGGCTCTAACCTCTCAGTCTTATTCCGGCTCTGACCTCTCAGTCTGATTCCGGCTATGACCTCTCAGTCTGATTCTGGCTCTGACTTCTCAGTCTGATTCAAGCTATGGCCTCTCAGTCTGATTCTGGCTCTGACCTCTCATACTGATTCTGGCTCTGACCTCTCATACTGATTCTTGCTCTGACCTCTCAGTCTGATTCTGGCTCTGACCTCTTAGTCTGATTAAAGCCCTGACCTCTCAGTCTGATTCCGGCTCTGACCTCTCATACTGATTCCGGCTCTGACCTCTCAGTCTTATTCCGGCTCTGACCTCTCAGTCTGATTCCGGCTCTGACCTCTCAGTCTGATTCCAGCTCTGACCTCTTAGTCTGATTCCGGTTCTGGCCTCTCCTACTGATTCCGGCTCTGACCTCTCAGTCTTATTCTGGCTCTGACCTCTCAGTCTGATTCTGGCTCTGACCTCTCAGTCTGATTCCAGCTCTGACCAGTCATACTGATTCTGGCTCTAACCTCTCAGTCTGATTCTGGCTCTGACTTCTCAGTCTGATTCTGGCTCCGACCTCTCAGTCTGATTCCGTCTCCGACCTCTCATACTGATTCTGGCTCTGACCTCTCAGTCTGACTCCGACTCTGACCTCTCAGTCTTATTCCGGCTCTGACCTCTCAGTGTGATTCCAGCTCTGACCTATCATACTGATTCTGGCTCTAACCTCTCAGTCTTATTCTTGCTCTGACTTTTCAGTCTTATTCCGGCTCTGACTTCTCAGTTTGATTCTGGCTCAGACCTCTCAGTCTGATTCTGGCTCTGACCTCTCAGTCTGATTTCGGCTCTGACCTCTCAGTCTGATTCCGGCTCTGACCTCTCCTACTGATTCCGGCTCTGACCTCTCCTACTAATTCCAGCTCTGACCTCCCAGTCTGATTCCCGCTCTGACCTCTCATTCTGATTCTGGCTCTGACCTCTCAGTCTGATTCTGGCTCTGACTTCGCAGTCTGATTCTGGCTTTGACCTCTCAGTCTGATTCTGGCTCTGACCGCTTATACTGATTCTTTCTCTGACCTCTCTGTCTTATTCTGGCTCTGACCTCTCAGTCTGATTCCGGCTCTATCCTCTTAGTCTGATTCCGGCTCTAACCTCTCCTACTGATTCCGGCTCTGACCTCTCAGTCTGATTCTGGCTCTGACCTCTCAGTCTGATTCTGGCTCTGACCTCTCAGTCTGATTCTGGCTCTGACCTCTCAGTCTGATTCCGGCTCTGACCTCTTAGTCTGATTCCAGCTCCTACCTCTCAGTCTGATTCTGGTTTTGACCTCTCAGTCTGATTCTGGCTCTGACATCTCAGTCTGATTCTGGCTTTGACCTCTCAGTCTGATTCTGGCTCTGACCTCTTATACTGATTCTTTCTCTGACCTCTCTGACTTATTCTGGCTCTGACATCTCAGTCTGTTTCCGGCTCTGACCTCTCATTCTGATTCTGGCTCTGACCTCTCAGTCTGATTCCGTCTCTGACCTCTCATACTGATTCTGGCTCTGACCTCTCAGTCTGACTCCGACTCTGACCTCTCAGTCTTATTCCGGCTCTGACCTCTCAGTCTGATTCCAGCTCTGACCTGTCATACTGATTCTGGCTCTAACCTCTCAGTCTTATTCTGGCTCTGACTTTTCAGTCTGATTCCGGCTGTGACTTCTCAGTTTGATTCTGGCTCTGACCTCTCAGTCTGATTTCGGCTCTGACCTCTCAGTCTGATTCCGGCTCTGACCTCTCCTACTGATTCCGACTCTGACCTCTCAGTCTGATTCTTGCTCTGACCTCTCAGCCTGATTCTGGCTCTGACCTCTCAGTCTGATTCCGGCTCTGACCTCTCCTTCTCATTCCGGCTCTGACCTCTCAGTCTGATTCCGGCTCTGACCTCTCCTACTGATTCCGGCTCTTACCTCCCCTACAAATTCCAGCTCTGACCTCCCAGTCTGATTCCCGCTCTGACCTCTCTATCTTATTCTGGCTCTGACCTCTCAGTCTGATTCCGGCTTTGACCTCTCAGTCTGATTCTGGCTCTGACCAGTCATACTGATTCTGGCTCTAACCTCTCAGCCTTATTCTGGCTCTGACTTTTCAGTCTGATTCCCGCTGTGACTTCTCAGTTTGATTCTGGCTCTGACCTCTCAGTCTGATTTCGGCTCTGACCTCTCAGTCTGATTCCGGCTCTGACCTCTCCTACTGATTCCGACTCTGACCTCTCAGTCTGATTCTTGCTCTGACCTCTCAGTCTGATTTCGGCTCTGACCTCTCAGTCTGATTCCGGCTCTGACCTCTCCTACTAATTCCGACTCTGACCTCTCAGTCTGATTTTTGCTCTGACCTCTAAGTCTGATTCTGGCTCTGACCTCTTAGTCTGATTCTGGCTCTGACCTCTCAGTCTGATTCCGGCTCTGACCTCTCCTACTGATTCCGGCTCTGACCTCTCAGTCTGATTCCGGCTCTGACCTCTCCTACTGATTCCGGCTCTGACCTCTCCTACTAATTCCAGCTCTGACCTCCCAGTCTGATTCCCGCTCTGACCTCTCATTCTGATTCCGGCTCTGACCTCGTAGTCTGATTCCAGCTCCTACCTCTCAGTCTGATTCTGGTTTTGACCTCTCAGTCTGATTCTGGCTCTGACCTCTCAGTCTGATTCTGGCTTTGACCTCTCAGTCTGATTCTGGCTCTGACCTCTTATACTGATTCTTTCTCTGACCTATCTGACTTATTCTGGCTCTGACATCTCAGTCTGTTTCCGGCTCTGACCTCTCATTCTGATTCTGGCTCTGGCTTCTCAGTCTGATTCCGTCTCTGACTTCTCATACTGATTCTGGCTCTGACCTCTCAGTCTGACTCCGACTCTGACCTCTCAGTCTTATTCCGGCTCTGACCTCTCAGTCTGATTCCAGCTCTGACCTGTCATACTGATTCTGGCTCTAACCTCTCAGTCTTATTCTGGCTCTGACTTTTCAGTCTGATTCCGGCTCTGACTTCTCAGTTTGATTCTGGCTCAGACCTCTCAGTCTGATTCCGGCTCTGACCTCTCAATCTGATTTCGGCTCTGACCTCTCAGTCTGATTCCGGCTCTGACCTCTCCTACTGATTCCGACTCTGACCTCTCAGTCTGATTCTTGCTCTGACCTCTCAGTCTGATTCTGGCTCTGACCTCTTAGTCTGATTCTGGCTCTGACCTCTCAGTCTGATTCTGGCTCTGACCTCTCCTACTGATTCCGACTCTGACCTCTCAGTCTGATTCTTGCTCTGACCTCTCAGTCTGATTCTGGCTCTGACCTCTTAGTCTGATTCTGGCTCTGACCTCTCAGTCTGATTCCGGCTCTGACCTCTCCTACTGATTCCGGCTCTGACCTCTCAGTCTGATTCCGGCTCTGACCTCTCCTACTGATTCCGGCTCTGACCTCTCCTACTAATTCCAGCTCTGACCTCCCAGTCTGATTCCCGCTCTGACCTCTCATTCTGATTCTGGCTCTGACCTCTCAGACTGATTCTGGCTCTGACTTCGCAGTCTGATTCTGGCTTTGACCTCTCAGTCTGATTCTGGATCTGATCTCTTATACTGATTCTTTCTCTGACCTCTCTGTCTTATTCTGGCTCTGACCTCTCAGTCTAATTCCGTCTCTGACCTCTCCTACTGATTCCGACTCTGACCTCTCAGTCTGATTCTGGCTCTGACCTCTCGGTCTGATTTTGGCTCTGAAATCTCAGCCTGATTCTGGCTCTGACCTCTCATACTGATTCTGGCTGCGACTTCTCCGACTGATTATTGCGCTGACTTCTCAGTCTGATTCTGGCTCTGACCTCTCAGTCTTATTCCGGCTCTGACCTCTCAGTCTGATTCCGGCTCTGACCTCTCAGTCTTATTCCGGCTCTGACCTCTCAGTCTGATTCTGGCTCTGACTTCTCAGTCTGATTCAAGCTCTGGCCTCTCAGTCTGATTCTGGTTCTGACCTCTCATACTGATTCTGGCTCTGACCTCTCATACTGATTCTTGCTCTGACCTCTCAGTCTGATTCTGGCTCTGACCTCTTAGTCTGATTAAAGCCCTGACCTCTCAGTCTGATTCCGGCTCTGACCTCTCATACTGATTCCGGCTCTGACCTCTCAGTCTTATTCCGGCTCTGACCTCTCAGTCTGATTCCGGCTCTGACCTCTCAGTCTGATTCCAGCTCTGACCTCTTAGTCTGATTCCGGTTCTGGCCTCTCCTACTGATTCCGGCTCTGACCTCTCAGTCTTATTCTGGCTCTGACCTCTCAGTCTGATTCCGGCTCTGACCTCTCAGTCTGATTCCAGCTCTGACCAGTCATACTGATTCTGGCTCTAACCTCTCAGTCTGATTCTGGCTCTGACTTCTCAGTCTGATTCTGGCTCCGACCTCTCAGTCTGATTCCGTCTCTGACCTCTCATACTGATTCTGGCTCTGACCTCTCAGTCTG
This sequence comes from Leptodactylus fuscus, assembly GCF_031893055.1. Classification (NCBI taxonomy): domain Eukaryota; kingdom Metazoa; phylum Chordata; class Amphibia; order Anura; family Leptodactylidae; genus Leptodactylus; species Leptodactylus fuscus. Next base: position 25,229 of record NW_027440770.1, on the reverse strand, counting down.
ACTCCGACTCTGACCTCTCAGTCTTATTCCGGCTCTGACCTCTCAGTCTGATTCCAGCTCTGACCTATCATACTGATTCTGGCTCTAACCTCTCAGTCTTATTCTGGCTCTGACTTTTCAGTCTGATTCCGGCTCTGACTTCTCAGTTTGATTCTGGCTCAGACCTCTCAGTCTGATTCCGGCTCTGACCTCTCAGTCTGATTTCGGCTCTGACCTCTCAGTCTGATTCCGGCTCTGACCTCTCCTACTGATTCCGACTCTGACCTCTCAGTCTGATTCTTGCTCTGACCTCTCAGTCTGATTCTGGCTCTGACCTCTCAGTCTGATTCCGGCTCTGACCTCTCCTTCTGATTCCGGCTCTGACCTCTCCTACTGATTCCGGCTCTGACCTCTCCTACTAATTCCAGCTCTGACCTCCCAGTCTGATTCCCGCTCTGACCTCTCATTCTGATTCTGGCTCTGACCTCTCAGTCTGATTCTGGCTCTGACTTCGCAGTCTGATTCTGGCTTTGACCTCTCAGTCTGATTCTGGCTCTGACCTCTTATACTGATTCTTTCTCTGACCTCTCTGTCTTATTCTGGCTCTGACCTCTCAGTCTGATTCCGGCTTTGACCTCTCAGTCTGATTCTGGCTCTGACCTCTCAGTCTGATTCTTGCTCTGACCTCGCAGTCTGACTCCGACTCTAACCTCTCAGTCTTATTCTGGCTCTGACCTCTCAGTCTTATTCTTGCTCTGACCTCTCAGTCTGATTCTGGCTCTGACCTCTTAGTCTGATTCCAGCTCCTACCTCTCAGTCTGATTCTGGTTTTGACCTCTCAGTCTGATTCTGGCTCTGACCTCTCATTCTGATTCTGGCTTTGGCCTCTCAGTCTGATTCTGGCTCTGACCTCTTATACTGATTCTTTCTCTGATCTCTCTGACTTATTCTGGCTCTGACATCTCAGTCTGTTTCCGGCTCTGACCTCTCATTCTGATTCTGGCTCTGTCCTCTCAGTCTGATTCCGTCTCTGACCTCTCATACTGATTCTGGCTCTGACCTCTCAGTCTGACTCCGACTCTGACCTCTCAGTCTTATTCCGGCTCTGACCTCTCAGTCTGATTCCAGCTCTGACCTGTCATACTGATTCTGGCTCTAACCTCTCAGTCTTATTCTGGCTCTGACTTCGCAGTCTGATTCTGGCTTTGACCTCTCAGTCTGATTCTGGATCTGATCTCTTATACTGATTCTTTCTCTGACCTCTCTGTCTTATTCTGGCTCTGACCTCTCAGTCTGATTCCGTCTCTGACCTCTCCTACTGATTCCGACTCTGACCTCTCAGTCTGATTCTGGCTCTGACCTCTCGGTCTGATTTTGGCTCTGACATCTCAGCCTGATTCTGGCTCTGACCTCTCATACTGATTCCGGCTCTGACCTCTCACTCTTATTCTGGCTGTGACCTCTCATACTGATTCTGGCTGCGACTTCTCCGACTGATTATTGCGCTGACTTCTCAGTCTGATTCTGGCTCTGACCTCTCAGTCTTATTCCGGCTCTGACCTCTCAGTCTGATTCCGGCTCTGACCTCTCAGTCTGATTCCGGCTCTGACCTCTCCTAATGATTCCGGCTCTAACCTCTCAGTCTTATTCCGGCTCTGACCTTTCAGTCTGATTCTGGCTATGACCTCTCAGTCTGATTCTGGCTCTGACTTCTCAGTCTGATTCAAGCTCTGGCCTCTCAGTCTGATTCTGGTTCTGACCTCTCATACTGATTCTGGCTCTGACCTCTCATACTGATTCTTGCTCTGACCTCTCAGTCTGATTCTGGCTCTGACCTCTTAGTCTGATTAAAGCTCTGACCTCTCAGTCTGATTCCGGCTCTGACCTCTCATACTGATTCCGGCTCTGACCTCTCAGTCTTATTCCGGCTCTGACCTCTCAGTCTGATTCCGGCTCTGACCTCTTAGTCTGATTCCGGTTCTGGCCTCTCCTACTGATTCCGGCTCTGACCTCTCAGTCTTATTCTGGCTCTGACCTCTCATTTTGATTCCGGCTCTGACCTCTCAGTCTGATTCCAGCTCTGACCAGTCATACTGATTCTGGCTCTAACCTCTCAGTCTGATTCTGGCTCTGACTTCTCAGTCTGATTCTGGCTCCGACCTCTCAGTCTGATTCCGTCTCTGACCTCTCATACTGATTCTGGCTCTGACCTCTCAGTCTGACTCCGACTCTGACCTCTCAGTCTTATTCCGGCTCTGACCTCTCAGTCTGATTCCAGCTCTGACCTATCATACCGATTCTGGCTCTAACCTCTCAGTCTTATTCTGGCTCTGACTTTTCAGTCTGATTCCGGCTCTGACTTCTCAGTTTGATTCTGGCTCAGACCTCTCAGTCTGATTCCGGCTCTGACCTCTCAGTCTGATTTCGGCTCTGACCTCTCAGTCTGATTCCGGCTCTGACCTCTCCTACTGATTCCGACTCTGACCTCTCAGTCTGATTCTTGCTCTGACCTCTCAGTCTGATTCTGGCTCTGACCTCTCAGTCTGATTCCGGCTCTGACCTCTCCTTCTGATTCCGGCTCTGACCTCTCCTACTGATTCCGGCTCTGACCTCTCCTACTAATTCCAGCTCTGACCTCCCAGTCTGATTCCCGCTCTGACCTCTCATTCTGATTCTGGCTCTGACCTCTCAGTCTGATTCTGGCTCTGACCTCTTATACTGATTCTTTCTCTGACCTCTCTGTCTTATTCTGGCTCTGACCTCTCAGTCTGATTCCGGCTTTGACCTCTCAGTCTGATTCTTGCTCTGACCTCTCAGTCTGACTCCGACTCTGACCTCTCAGTCTTATTCCGGCTCTGACCTCTCAGTCTTATTCTTGCTCTGACCTCTCAGTCTGATTCTGGCTCTGACCTCTTTGTCTGATTCCAGCTCCTACCTCTCAGTCTGATTCTGGTTTTGACCTCTCAGTCTGATTCTGGCTCTGACCTCTCATTCTGATTCTGGCTTTGGCCTCTCAGTCTGATTCTGGCTCTGACCTCTTATACTGATTCTTTCTCTGATCTCTCTGACTTATTCTGGCTCTGACATCTCAGTCTGTTTCCGGCTCTGACCTCTCATTCTGATTCTGGCTCTGACCTCTCAGTCTGATTCCGTCTCTGACCTCTCATACTGATTCTGGCTCTGACCTCTCAGTCTGACTCCGACTCTGACCTCTCAGTCTTATTCCGGCTCTGACCTCTCAGTCTGATTCCAGCTCTGACCTGTCATACTGATTCTGGCTCTAACCTCTCAGTCTTATTCTGGCTCTGACTTTTCAGTCTGATTCCGGCTCTGACTTCTCAGTTTGATTCTGGCTCAGACCTCTCAGTCTGATTCCGGCTCTGACCTCTTCTACTGATTCCGACTCTGACCTCTCAGTCTGATTCTTGCTCTGACCTCTCAGTCTGATTCCGGCTCTGACCTCTCAGTCTGATTCCAGCTCTGACCAGTCATACTGATTCTGGCTCTAACCTCTCAGTCTGATTCTGGCTCTGACTTCTCAGTCTGATTCTGGCTCCGACCTCTCAGTCTGATTCCGTCTCTGACCTCTCATACTGATTCTGGCTCTGACCTCTCAGTCTGACTCCGACTCTGACCTCTCAGTCTTATTCCGGCTCTGACCTCTAAGTCTGATTCCAGCTCTGACCTATCATACTGATTCTGGCTCTAACCTCTCAGTCTTATTCTGGCTCTGACTTTTCAGTCTGATTCCGGCTCTGACTTCTCAGTTTGATTCTGGCTCAGACCTCTCAGTCTGATTCCGGCTCTGACCTCTCAGTCTGATTTCGGCTCTGACCTCTAAGTCTGATTCCGGCTCTGACCTCTCCTACTGATTCCGACTCTGACCTCTCAGTCTGATTCTTGCTCTGACCTCTCAGTCTGATTCTGGCTCTAACCTCTCAGTCTGATTCCGGCTCTGACCTCTCCTTCTGATTCCGGCTCTGACCTCTCCTACTGATTCCGGCTCTGACCTCTCCTACTAATTCCAGCTCTGACCTCCCAGTCTGATTCCCGCTCTGACCTCTCATTCTGATTCTGGCTCTGACCTCTCAGTCTGATTCTGGCTCTGACTTCGCAGTCTGATTCTGGCTTTGACCTCTCAGTCTGATTCTGGCTCTGACCTCTTATACTGATTCTTTCTCTGACCTCTCTGTCTTATTCTGGATCTGACCTCTCAGTCTGATACCGGCTTTGACCTCTCAGTCTGATTCTTGCTCTGACCTCTCAGTCTGACTCCGACTCTGACCTCTCAGTCTTATTCCGGCTCTGACCTCTCAGTCTTATTCTTGCTCTGACCTCTCAGTCTGATTCTGGCTCTGACCTCTTAGTCTGATTCCAGCTCCTACCTCTCAGTCTGATTCTGGTTTTGACCTCTCAGTCTGATTCTGGCTCTGACCTCTCATTCTGATTCTGGCTTTGGCCTCTCAGTCTGATTCTGGCTCTGACCTCTTATACTGATTCTTTCTCTGATCTCTCTGACTTATTCTGGCTCTGACATCTCAGTCTGTTTCCGGCTCTGACCTCTCATTCTGATTCTGGCTCTGACCTCTCAGTCTGATTCCGTCTCTGACCTCTCATACTGATTCTGGCTCTGACCTCTCAGTCTGACTCCGACTCTGACCTCTCAGTCTTATTCCGGCTCTGACCTCTCAGTCTGATTCCAGCTCTGACCTGTCATACTGATTCTGGCTCTAACCTCTCAGTCTTATTCTGGCTCTGACTTTTCAGTCTGATTCCGGCTCTGACTTCTCAGTTTGATTCTGGCTCAGACCTCTCAGTCTGATTCCGGCTCTGACCTCTCCTACTGATTCCGACTCTGACCTCTCAGTCTGATTCTTGCTCTGACCTCTCAGTCTGATTCTGGCTCTGACCTCTCAGTCTGATTCCAGCTCTGACCTCTCCTTCTGATTCCGGCTCTGACCTCTCAATCTGATTCCGGCTCTGACCTCTCCTACTGATTCCGGCTCTGACCTCTCCTACTAATTCCAGCTCTGACCTCCCAGTCTGATTCCCGCTCTGACCTCTCATTCTGATTCTGGCTCTGACCTCTCAGTCTGATTCTGGCTCTGACTTCGCAGTCTGATTCTGGCTTTGACCTCTCAGTCTGATTCTGGCTCTGACCTCTTATACTGATTCTTTCTCTGACCTCTCTGTCTTATTCTGGCTCTGACCTCTCAGTCTGATTCCGGCTCTGACCTCTCAGTCTGATTCTGGCTCTGACCAGTCATACTGATTCTGGCTCTAACCTCTCAGTCTGATTCTGGCTCTGACATCTCAGTCTGATTCTGGCTCCGACCTCTCATTCTGATTGTGGCTCTGACCTCTCAGTCTGATTCCGGCTCTGACCTCTCATACTGATTCCGGCTCTAACCTCTTAGTCTGATTCCGGCTCTGACCTCTCCTACTGATTCCGGCTCTGACCTCTCAGTCTGATTCCTGCTCTGACCTCTCAGTATGATTCCGGCTCTGACCTGTCAGTCTGATTCCGGCTCTGATATCTCATACTTAATCCGTCTCTGCCCTCTCAGTCTGATTCTGGCTCTAACCTCTCAGTCTGATTCTGGCTCTGACCTCTTAGTCTGATTCCTGCTCTGACCTCTCAGTCTGATTCCGGCTCTGACCTGTCAGTCTTTTTCCGGCTCTGATATTTCATACTTAATCCGTCTCTGCCCTCTCAGTCTGATTCTGGCTCTGACCTCTCAGTCTGATTCCGGCTCTGACCTCTCAGTCTGATTCCGGCTCTGACCTCTTAGTCTGATTCCGGCTCTGACCTCTCCTTCTGATTCCGGCTCTGACCTCTCAGTCTGATTCCGGCTCTGACCTCTTAGTCTGATTCCAGCTCCTACCTCTCAGTCTGATTCTGGTTTTGACCTCTCAGTCTGATTCTGGCTCTGACCTCTCAGTCTGATTCAGGCTTTGACCTCTCAGTCTGATTCTGGCTCTGACCTCTTATACTGATTCTTTCTCTGATCTCTCTGACTTATTCTGGCTCTGACATCTCAGTCTGTTTCCGGCTCTGACCTCTCATTCTGATTCTGGCTCTGACCTCTCAGTCTGATTCCGTCTCTGACCTCTCATACTGATTCTTGCTCTGACCTCTCAGTCTGACTTCGACTCTGACCTCTCAGTCTTATTCCGGCTCTGACCTCTCAGTCTGATTCCAGCTCTGACCTGTCATACTGATTCTGGCTCTAACCGCTCAGTCTTATTCTGGCTCTGACTTTTCAGTCTGATTCCGGCTCTGACTTCTCAGTTTGATTCTGGCTCAGACCTCTCAGTCTGATTCCGGCTCTGACCTCTCAGTCTGATTTCGGCTCTGACCTCTCCTACTGATTCCGACTCTGACCTCTCAGTCTGATTCTTGCTCTGACCTCTCAGTCTGATTCCGGCTCTGACCTCTCCTACTGATTCCGACTCTGACCTCTCAGTCTGATTCTTGCTCTGACCTCTCAGTCTGATTCTGGCTCTGACCTCTCAGTCTGATTCCGGCTCTGACCTCTCCTTCTGATTCCGGCTCTGACCTCTCATTCTGATTCTGGCTCTGACCTCTCAGTCTGATTCTGGCTCTGACTTCACAGTCTTATTCTGGCTTTGACCTCTCAGTCTGATTCTGGCTCTGACCTCTTATACTGATTCTTTCTCTGACCTCTCTATCTTATTCTGGCTCTGACCTCTCAGTCTGATTCCGGCTTTGACCTCTCAGTCTGATTCTGGCTCTGACCAGTCATACTGATTCTGGCTCTAACCTCTCAGTCTGATTCTGGCTCTGACTTCTCAGTCTGATTCCGGCTCTGACCTCTCCTACTGATTCCGGCTCTGACCTCTCAGTCTGATTCCTGCTCTGACCTCTCAGTCTTATTCCGGCTCTGACCTGTCAGTCTGATTCCGGCTCTGATATCTCATACTTAATCCGTCTCTGCCCTCTCAGTCTGATTCTGGCTCTGACCTCTCAGTCTGATTCTGACTCTGACCTCTCAATCTGATTCCTGCTCTGACCTCTCAGTCTGATTCCGGCTCTGACCTGTCAGTCTTTTTCCGGCTCTGATATTTCATACTTAATCCGTCTCTGCCCTCTCAGTCTGATTCTGGCTCTGACCTCTCAGTCTGATTCCGGCTTTGACCTCTCAGTCTGATTCCGGCTCTGACCTCTTAGTCTGATTCCGGCTCTGACCTGTCAGTCTTTTTCCGGCTCTGATATTTCATACTTAAACCGTCTCTGCCCTCTCAGTCTGATTCTGGCTCTGACCTCTCAGTCTGATTCCGGCTCTGACCTCTCAGTCTGATTCCGGCTCTGACCTCTTAGTCTGATTCCGGCTCTGACCTCTCCTACTGATTCCGGCTCTGACCTCTCAGTCTGATTCCGGCTCTGACCTCTTAGTCTGATTCCAGCTCCTACCTCTCAGTCTGATTCTGGTTTTGACCTCTCAGTCTGATTCTGGCTCTGACCTCTCAGTCTGATTCTGGCTTTGACCTCTCAGTCTATTTCCGGCTCTGACCTCTCATTCTGATTCTGGCTCTGACTTCTCAGTCTGATTCCGTCTCTGACCTCTCATACTGATTCCGGCTCTGACCTCTCAGTCTGACTCCGACTCTGACCTCTCAGTCTTATTCCGGCTCTGACCTCTCAGTCTGATTCCAGCTCTGACCTGTCATACTGATTCTGGCTCTAACCTCTCAGTCTTATCCTGGCTCTGACTTTTCAGTCTGATTCCGGCTCTGACTTCTCAGTTTGATTCTGGCTCAGACCTCTCAGTCTGATTCCGGCTCTGACCTCTCAGTCTGATTCCGGCTCTGACCTCTCCTACTGATTCCGGCTCTAACCTCTCAGTCTGATTCCGGCTCTGACCTCTTCTACTGATTCCGGCTCTGACCTCTCCTACTAATTCCAGCTCTGACCTCCAAGTCTGATTCCGGCTCAGACCTCTCATTCTGATTCTGGCTCTGACCTCTCAGTCTGATTCTGGCTCTGACTTCTCAGTCTGATTCTGGCTCTGACCTCTTATACTGATTCTTTCTCTGATCTCTCTGACTTATTCTGGCTCTGACATCTCAGTCTGTTTCCGGCTCTGACCTCTCATTCTGATTCTGGCTCTGACTTCTCAGTCTGATTCCGTCTCTGACCTCTCAGTCTGATTCTGGCTCTGACCTCTTATACTGATTCTTTCTCTGATCTCTCTGACTTATTCTGGCTCTGACATCTCAGTCTGTTTCCGGCTCTGACCTCTCACTCTGACTCCGACTCTGACCTCTCAGTCTTATTCCGGCTCTGACCTCTCAGTCTGATTCCAGCTCTGACCTGTCATACTGATTCTGGCTCTAACCTCTCAGTCTTATTCTGGCTCTGACTTTTCAGTCTGATTCCGGCTCTGACTTCTCAGTTTGATTCTGGCTCAGACCTCTCAGTCTGATTCCGGCTCTGACCTCTCAGTCTGATTTCAGCTCTGACCTCTCAGTCTGATTCCGGCTCTGACCTCTCCTACTGATTCCGACTCTGACCTCTCAGTCTGATTCTTGCTCTGACCTCTCAGTCTGATTCTGGCTCTGACCTCTCAGTCTGATTCCGGCTCTGACCTCTCCTACTGATTCCGGCTCTGACCTCTCCTACTAATTCCAGCTCTGACCTCCCAGTCTGATTCCCGCTCTGACCTCTCATTCTGATTCTGGCTCTGACCTCTCAGTCTGATTCTGGCTCTGACTTCGCAGTCTGATTCTGGCTTTGACCTCTCAGTCTGATTCTGGCTCTGACCTCTTATACTGATTCTTTCTCTGACCTCTCCGTCTTATTCTGGCTCTGACCTCTCAGTCTGATTCCGGCTCTGACCTCTCAGTCTGATTCTGGCTCTGACCAGTCATACTGATTCTGGCTCTAACCTCTCAGTCTGATTCTGGCTCTGACTTCTCAGTCTGATTCTGGCTCCGACCTCTCATTCTGATTGTGGCTCTGACCTCTCAGTCTGATTCCGGCTCTGACCTCTTAGTCTGATTCCGGCTCTGACCTCTCCTACTGATTCCGGCTCTGACCTGTCAGTCTGATTCCGGCTCTGATATCTCATACTTAATCCGTCTCTGCCCACTCAGTCTGATTCTGGCTCTGACCTCTCAGTCTGATTCTGGCTTTGACCTCTCAGTCTGATTCTGGCTCTGACCTCTTATACTGATTCTTTCTCTGACCTCTCTGACTTATTCTGGCTCTGACATCTCAGTCTGTTTCCGGCTCTGACCTCTCAGTCTGATTCCAGCTCTGACCTGTCATACTGATTCTGGCTCTAACCTCTCAGTCTTATTCTGGCTCTGACTTTTCAGTCTGATTCCGGCTCTGACTTCTCAGTTTGATTCTGGCTCAGACCTCTCAGTCTGATTCCGGCTCTGACCTCTCAGTCTGATTTCAGCTCTGACCTCTCAGTCTGATTCCGGCTCTGACCTCTCCTACTGATTCCGACTCTGACCTCTCAGTCTGATTCTTGCTCTGACCTCTCAGTCTGATTCTGGCTCTGACCTCTCAGTCTGATTCCGGCTCTGACCTCTCCTACTGATTCCGGCTCTGACCTCTCCTACTAATTCCAGCTCTGACCTCCCAGTCTGATTCCCGCTCTGACCTCTCATTCTGATTCTGGCTCTGACCTCTCAGTCTGATTCTGGCTCTGACTTCGCAGTCTGATTCTGGCTTTGACCTCTCAGTCTGATTCTGGCTCTGACCTCTTATACTGATTCTTTCTCTGACCTCTCTGTCTTATTCTGGCTCTGACCTCTCAGTCTGATTCCGGCTCTGACCTCTCAGTCTGATTCTGGCTCTGACCAGTCATACTGATTCTGGCTCTAACCTCTCAGTCTGATTCTGGCTCTGACTTCTCAGTCTGATTCTGGCTCCGACCTCTCATTCTGATTGTGGCTCTGACCTCTCAGTCTGATTCCGGCTCTGACCTCTTAGTCTGATTCCGGCTCTGACCTCTCCTACTGATTCCGGCTCTGACCTGTCAGTCTGATTCCGGCTCTGATATCTCATACTTAATCCGTCTCTGCCCACTCAGTCTGATTCTGGCTCTGACCTCTCAGTCTGATTCTGGCTTTGACCTCTCAGTCTGATTCTGGCTCTGACCTCTTATACTGATTCTTTCTCTGACCTCTCTGACTTATTCTGGCTCTGACATCTCAGTCTGTTTCCGGCTCTGACCTCTCATTCTGATTCTGGCTCTGACCTCTCAGTCTGATTCCGTCTCTGACCTCTCATACTGATTCTGGCTCTGACCTCTCAGTCTGACTCCGACTCTGACCTCTCAGTCTTATTCTGGCTCTGACCTCTCAGTCTGATTCCAGCTCTGACCTGTCATACTGATTCTGGCTCTGACCTCTCAGTCTTATTCTGGCTCTGACTTTTCAGTCTGATTCCGGCTCTGACTTCTCAGTTTGATTCTGGCTCAGACCTCTCAGTCTGATTCCGGCTCTGACCTCTCAGTCTGATTCCGGCTCTGACCTCTCAGTCTGATTCCGGCTCTGACCTCTCCTACTGATTCTTACTCTGACCTCTCAGTCTGATTCTTGCTCTGACCTCTTAGTCTGATTCTGGCTCTGACCTCTCAGTCTGATTCCGGCTCTGACCTCTTAGTCTGATTCCAGCTTCTACCTCTCAGTCTGATTCTGGTTTTGACCTCTCAGTCTGATTCTGGCTCTGACCTCTCAGTCTGATTCTGGCTTTGACCTCTCAGTCTGATTCTGGCTCTGACCTCTCAGTCTGATTCTGGCTTTGACCTCTCAGTCTGATTCCGGCTCTGACCTCTCAGTCTGATTTCAGCTCTGACCTCTCAGTCTGATTCCGGCTCTGACTTCTCCTACTGATTCCGACTCTGACCTCTCAGTCTGATTCTTGCTCTGACCTCTCAGTCTGATTCTGGCTCTGACCTCTCAGTCTGATTCCGGCTCTGACCTCTCCTACTGATTCCGGCTCTGACCTCTCCTACTAATTCCAGCTCTGACCTCCCAGTCTGATTCCCGCTCTGACCTCTCATTCTGATTCTGGCTCTGACCTCTCAGTCTGATTCTGGCTCTGACTTCGCAGTCTGATTCTGGCTTTGACCTCTCAGTCTGATTCTGGCTCTGACCTCTTATACTGATTCTTTCTCTGACCTCTCCGTCTTATTCTGGCTCTGACCTCTCAGTCTGATTCCGGCTCTGACCTCTCAGTCTGATTCTGGCTCTGACCAGTCATACTGATTCTGGCTCTAACCTCTCAGTCTGATTCTGGCTCTGATATCTCATACTTAATCCGTCTCTGCCCTCTCAGTCTGATTCTGGCTCTGACCTCTCAGTCTGATTCTGGCTCTGACCTCTCAGTCTGATTCCGGCTCTGACCTCTCAGTCTGATTCCGGCTCTGACCTCTTAGTCTGATTCCAGCTCCTACCTCTCAGTCTGATTTTGGTTTTGACCTCTCAGTCTGATTCTGGCTCTGACCTCTCAGTCTGATTCTGGCTTTGACCTCTCAGTCTGATTCTGGCTCTGACCTCTTATACTGATTCTTTCTCTGACCTCTCTGACTTATTCTGGCTCTGACATCTCAGTCTGTTTCCGGCTCTGACCTCTCATTCTGATTCTGGCTCTGACCTCTCAGTCTGATTCCGTCTCTGACCTCTCATACTGATTCTGGCTCTGACCTCTCAGTCTGACTCCGACTCTGACCTTTCAGTCTTATTCTGGCTCTGACCTCTCAGTCTGATTCCAGCTCTGACCTGTCATACTGATTCTGGCTCTGACCTCTCAGTCTTATTCTGGCTCTGACTTTTCAGTCTGATTCCGGCTCTGACTTCTCAGTTTGATTCCGGCTCTGACCTCTCAGTCTGATTTCGGCTCTGACCTCTCAGTCTGATTCCGGTTCTGACCTCTCCTACTGATTCCGACTCTGACCTCTCAGTCTGATTCTTGCTCTGACCTCTTAGTCTGATTCTGGCTCTGACCTCTCAGTCTGATTCCGGCTCTGACCTCTTAGTCTGATTCCAGCTTCTACCTCTCAGTCTGATTCTGGTTTTGACCTCTCAGTCTGATTCTGGCTCTGACCTCTCAGTCTGATTCTGGCTTTGACCTCTCAGTCTGATTCTGGCTCTGACCTCTTATACTGATTCTTTCTCTGACCTCTCTGACTTATTCTGGCTCTGACATCTCAGTCTGTTTCCGGCTCTGACCTCTCATTCTGATTCTGGCTCTGACCTCTCAGTCTGATTCCGTCTCTGACCTCTCATACTGATTCTGGCTCTGACCTCTCAGTCTGACTCCGACTCTGACCTCTCAGTCTTATTCCGGCTTTGACCTCTCAGTCTGATTCCAGCTCTGACCTGTCATACTGATTTTGGCTCTAACCTCTCAGTCTTATTCTGGCTCTGACTTTTCAGTCTGATTCCGGCTCTGACTTCTCAGTTTGATTCTGGCTCAGACATCTCAGTCTGATTCCGGCTCTGACCTCTCAGTCTGATTCCAGCTCTTACCAGTCATACTGATTCTGGCTCTAACCCCTCAGTCTGATTCTGGCTCTGACTTCTCAGTCTGATTCTGGCTCCGACCTCTAAGTCTGATTCTGTCTCTGACCTGTCATACTGATTCTGGCTCTAACCTCTCAGTCTTATTCTGGCTCTGACTTTTCAGTCTGTTTCCGCCTCTGACTTCTCAGTTTGATTCTGGCTCAGACCTCTCAGTCTGATTCCGGCTCTGACCTCTCAGTCTGATTTCGGCTCTGACCTCTCAGTCTGATTCCGGCTCTGACCTCTCCTACTGATGCCGACTCTGACCTCTCAGTCTGATTCTTGCTCTGACCTCTCAGTCTGATACTGGCTCTGACCTCTCAGTCTGATTCCGGCTCTGACCTCTCCTTCTGATTCCGGCTCTGACCTCTCCTTCTGATTCCGGCTCTGACCTCTCAGTCTTATTCCGGCTCTGACCTCTCAGTCTGATTTTTGCTCTGACCTCTCAGTCTGATTCTGGCTCTGACCTCTTAGTCTGATTCCAGCTCCTACCTCTCAGTCTGATTCTGGTTTTGACCTCTCAGTCTGATTCTGGCTCTGACCTCTCATTCTGATTCTGGCTTTGACCTCTCAGTCTGATTCTGGCTCTGACCTCTTATACTGATTCTTTCTCTGACCTCTCTGACTTATTCTGGCTCTGACATCTCAGTCTGTTTCCGGCTCTGACCTCTCATTCTGATTCTGGCTCTGACCTCTCAGTCTGATTCCGTCTCTGACCTCTCATACTGATTCTGGCTCTGACCTCTCAGTCTGACTCCGACTCTGACCTCTCAGTCTTATTCCGGCTCTGACCTCTCAGTCTGATTCCAGCTCTGACCTGTCATACTGATTCTAGCTATAATCTCTCAGTCTTATTCTGGCTCTGACTTTTCAGTCTGATTCCGGCTCTGACTTCTCAGTTTGATTCTGGCTCAGACCTCTCAGTCTGATTCCGGCTCTGACCTCTCAGTCTGACTCCGACTCTGACCTCTCAGTCTTATTCCGGCTCTGACCTCTCACTCTGATTCCAGCTCTGACCTGTCATACTGATTCTGGCTCTAACCTCTCAGTCTTATTCTGGCTCTGACTTTTCAGTCTGATTCCGGCTCTGACTTCTCAGTTTGATTCTGGCTCAGACCTCTCAGTCTGATTCCGGCTCTGACCTCTCAGTCTGATTTCGGCTCTGACCTCTCAGTCTGATTCCGGCTCTGACCTCTCCTACTGATTCCGACTCTGACCTCTCAGTCTGATTCTGGCTCTGACCTCTCAGTCTGATTCCGGCTCTGACCTCTCCTTCTGATTCCGGCTCTGACCTCTCAGTCTGATTCCGGCTCTGACCTCTCTTACTGATTCCGGCTCTGACCTCTCCTACTAATTCCAGCTCTGACCTCCCAGTCTGATTCCCGCTCTGACCTCTCATTCTGATTCTGGCTCTGACCTCTCAGTCTGATTCTGGCTCTGACTTCGCAGTCTGATTCTGGCTTTGACCTCTCAGTCTGATTCTGGCTCTGACCTCTTTTACTGATTCTTTCTCTGACCTCTCTATCTTATTCTGGCTCTGACCTCTCAGTCTGATTCCGGCTCTGACCTCTCCTACTGATTCCGACTCTGACCTCTCAGTCTTATTCCGGCTCTGACCTCTCAGTCTGATTCTTGCTCTGACCTCTCAGTCTGATTCTGGCTCTGACCTCTTAGTCTGATTCCAGCTCCTACCTCTCAGTCTGATTCTGGTTTTGACCTCTCAGTCTGTTTCCGGCTCTGACCTCTCATTCTGATTCTAGCTCTGACCTCTCAGTCTGATTCCGTCTCTGACCTCTCATACTGATTCTGGCTCTGACCTCTCAGTTGACTCCGACTCTGACCTCTCAGTCTTATTCCGGCTCTGACCTCTCAGTCTGATTCCAGCTCTGACCTGTCATACTGATTCTGGCTCTAACCTCTCAGTCTTATTCTGGCTCTGACTTTTCAGTCTGATTCCGGCTCTGACTTCTCAGATTGATTCTGGCTCAGACCTCTCAGTCTGATTCCGTCTCTGACCTCTCAGTCTGATTTCGGCTCTGACCTCTCAGTCTAATTCCGTCTCTGACCTCTCATACTGATTCTGGCTCTGACCTCTCAGTCTGACTCCGACTCTGACCTCTCAGTCTTATTCCGGCTCTGACCTCTCAGTCTGATTCCAGCTCTGACCTGTCATACTGATTCTGGCTCTAACCTCTCAGTCTTATTCTGGCTCTGACTTTTCAGTCTGATTCCGGCTGTGACTTCTCAGTTTGATTCTGGCTCAGACCTCTCAGTCTGATTCCGACTCTGACCTCTCAGTCTTATTCCGGCTCTGACCTCTCAGTCTGATTCTTGCTCTGACCTCTCAGTCTGATTCTGGCTCTGACCTCTTAGTCTGATTCCAGCTCCTACCTCTCAGTCTGATTCTGGTTTTGACCTCTCAGTCTGTTTCCGGCTCTGACCTCTCATTCTGATTCTGGCTCTGACCTCTCAGTCTGATTCCGTCTCTGACCTCTCATACTGATTCTGGCTCTGACCTCTCAGTTTGACTCCGACTCTGACCTCTCAGTCTTATTCCGGCTCTGACCTCTCAGTCTGATTCCAGCTCTGACCTGTCATACTGATTCTGGCTCTAACCTCTCAGTCTTATTCTGGCTCTGACTTTTCAGTCTGATTCCGGCTCTGACTTCTCAGTTTGATTCTGGCTCAGACCTCTCAGTCTGATTCCGACTCTGACCTCTCAGTCTTATTCCGGCTCTGACCTCTCAGTCTGATTCTGGCTTTGACCTCTCAGTCTGATTCTGGCGCTGACCTCTTATACTGATTCTTTCTCTGACCACTCTGACTTATTCTGGCTCTGACATCTCAGTCTGTTTCCGGCTCTGACCTCTCATTCTGATTCTGGCTCTGACCTCTCAGTCTGATTCAGTCTCTGACCTCTCATACTGATTCTGGCTCTGACCTCTCATTCTGACTCCGACTCTGACCTCTCAGTCTTATTCCGGCTCTGACCTGTTAGTCTGATTCCAGCTCTGACCTGTCATACTGATTCTGGCTCTAACCTCTCAGTCTTATTCTGGCTCTGACTTTTCAGTCTAATTCCGGCTCTGATTTCTCAGTTTGATTCTGGCTCAGACCTTTCAGTCTGATTCTTGCTCTGACCTCTCAGTCTGATTTCGGCTCTGACCTCTCAGTCTGATTCCGGCTCTGACCTCTCCTACTGATTCCGACTCTGACCTCTCAGTCTGATTCTGGCTCTGACCTCTCAGTCTGATTCCGGCTCTGACCTCTCCTTCTTATTCCGGCTCTGACCTCTCAGTCTGATTCCGGCTCTGACCTCTCCTACTGATTCCGGCTCTGACCTCTCCTACTAATTCCAACTCTGACCTCCCAGTCTGATTCCCGCTCTGACCTCTCATTCTGATTCTGGCTCTGACCTCTCAGTCTGATTCTGGCTCTGACTTCGCAGTCTGATTCTGGCTTTGACCTCTCAGTCTGATTCTGGCTCTGACCTCTTATACTGATTCTTTCTCTGACCTCTCTATCTTATTCTGGCTCTGACCTCTCAGTCTGATTCCGGCTCTGACCTCTCAGTCTGATTATGGCTCTGACTTCTCAGTCTGATTCCTGCTCTGACCTCTCAGTCTGATTCCGGCTCTGACCTGTCAGTCTTTTTCCGGCTCTGATATTTCATACTTAATCCGTTTCTGCCCTCTCAGTCTGATTCTGGCTCTGACCTCTCAGTCCGATTCCGGCTCTGACCTCTCAGTCTGATTCCGGCTCTAACCTCTTAGTCTGATTCCGGCTCTGACCTATCAGTCTTTTTCCGGCTCTGATATTTCATACTTAATCCGTCTCTGCCCTCTCAGTCTGATTCTGGCTCTGACCTCTCAGTCTGATTCCGGCTCTGACCTCTCAGTCTGATTCTGGCTCTGACCTCTTAGTCTGATTCCGGCTCTGACCTCTCCTACTGATTCCAGCTGTGACCTCTCAGTCTGATTCCGGCTGTGACCTCTTAGTCTGATTCCAGCTCCTACCTCTCAGTCTGATTCTGGTTTTGACCTCTCAGTCTGATTCTGGCTCTGACCTCTCAGTCTGATTCTGGCTTTGACCTCTCAGTCTGATTCTGGCTCTGACCTCTTATACTGATACTTTCTCTGACCTTTCTGACTTATTCTGGCTCTGACATCTCAGTCTGTTTCTGGCTCTGACCTCTCATTCTGATTCTGGCTCTGACCTCTCAGTCTGATTCCGTATCTGACCTCTCATACTGATTCTGGCTCTGACCTCTCAGTCTGACTCCGACTCTGACCTCTCAGTTTTATTCCGGCTCTGACCTCTCAGTCTGATTCCAGCTCTGACCTGTCATACTGATTCTTACTCTAACCTCTCAGTCTTTTTCTGGCTCTGACTTTTCAGTCTGATTCCGGCTCTGACTTCTCAGTTTGATTCTGGCTCAGACCTCTCAGTCTGATTCCGGCTCTGACCTCTCAGTCTGATTTCGGCTCTGACCTCTCAGTCTGATTCCGGGTCTGACCTCTCCTACTGATTCCGACTCTGACCTCTCAGTCTGATTCTTGCTCTGACCTCTCAGTCTGATTCTGGCTCTGACCTCTTAGTCTGATTCCGGCTCTGACCTCTCCTACTGATTCCGGCTCTGACCTCTCCTACTAATTCCAGCTCTGACCTCCCAGTCTGATTCCCGCTCTGACCTCTCATTCTGATTCTGTCTCTGACCTCTCAGTCTGATTCTGGCTCTGACTTCGCAGTCTGATTCTGGCTTTGACCTCTCAGTCTGATTCTGGCTCTGACCTCTTATACTGATTCTTTCTCTGACCTCTCTGTCTTATTCTGGCTCTGACCTCTCAGTCTGATTCCGTCTCTGACCTCTCCTACTGATTCCGACTCTGACCTCTCAGTCTGATTCTGGCTCTGACCTCTCGGTCTGATTTCGGCTCTGACATCTCAGCCTGATTCTGGCTCTGACCTCTTATACTGATTCCGGCTCTGACCTCTCACTCTTATTCTGGTTGTGACCTCTCATACTGATTCTTGCTGCGACTTCTCCGACTGATTCTTGCGCTGACTTCTCAGTCTGATTCTGGCTCTGACCTCTCAGTCTTATTCCGGCTCTGACCTCTCAGTCTGATTCCGGCTCTGACCTCTCAGTCTGATTCCGGCTCTGACCTCTCCTACTGATTCCGGCTCTGACCTCTCAGTCTGATTCCGGCTCTGAGCTCTCCTACTGATTCCGGCTCTGACCTCTCAGTCTGATTCCGGCTCTGACCTCTCCTACTGATTCCGGCTCTGACCTCTCCTACTAATTCCAGCTCTGACCTCCCAGTCTGATTCCGGCTCAGACCTCTCATTCTGATTCTGGCTCTGACCTCTCAGTCTGATTCTGGCTCTGACTTCTCAGTCTGATTCCGGCTATGACCTCTCAGTCTGATTCCGGCTCTGACTTCTCAGTCTGATTCAAGCTCTGGCCTCTCAGTCTGATTCTGGTTCTGACCTCTCATACTGATTCTTGCTCTGACCTCTCAGTCTGATTCTGGCTCTGACCTCTTAGTCTGATTAAAGCCCTGACCTCTCAGTCTGATTCCGGCTCTGACCTCTCATACTGATTCCGGCTCTGACCTCTCAGTCTTATTCCGGCTCTGACCTCTCAGTCTGATTCCGGCTCTGACCTCTCAGTCTGATTCCAGCTCTGACCTCTTAGTCTGATTCCGGCTCTGGCCTCTCCTACTAATTCCGGCTCTGACCTCTCAGTCTTATTCTGGCTCTGACCTCTCAGTCTGATTCCGGCTCTGACCTCTCAGTCTGATTCCAGCTCTGACCAGTCATACTGATTCTGGCTCTAACCTCTCAGTCTGATTCTTGCTCTGACTTCTCAGTCTGATTCTGGCTCCGACCTCTCAGTCTGATTCTGGCTCTGACCTCTCAGTCTGATTCCGGCTCTGACCTCTCAGTCTGATTCCGGCTCTGACCTCTCATTCTGATTCTGGCTCTGACCTCTCAGTCTGATTCCGTCTTTAACCTCTCATACTGATTCTGGCTCTGACCTCTCAGTCTTATTCCGGCTCTGACCTCTCAGTCTGATTCCAGCTCTGACCTGTCATACTGATTCTGGCTCTAACCTCTCAGTCTTATTCTGGCTCTGACTTTTCAGTCTGATTCCGGCTCTGACTTCTCAGTTTGATTCTGGTTTAGACCTCTCAGTCTGATTCCGGCTCTGACCTCTCAGTCTGATTTCGGCTCTGACCTCTCTGTCTGATTCCGGCTCTGACCTCTCCTACTGATTCCGACTCTGACCTCTCAGTCTGATTCTTGCTCTGACCTCTCAGTCTGATTCTGGCTCTGACCTCTCAGTCTGATTCCGGCTCTGACCTCTCAGTCTGATTCCGGCTCTGACCTCTCAGTCTGATTCCGGCTCTGAACTCTCCTACTGATTCCGGCTCTGACCTCTCCTACTGATTCCAGCTCTGACCTCCCAGTCTGATTCCGACTCAGACCTCTCATTCTGATTCTGGCTCTGACCTCTCAGTCTGATTCTGGCTCTGACTTCGCAGTCTGATTCTGGCTTTGACCTCTCAGTCTGATTCTGGCTCTGACCTCTTATACTGATTCTTTCTCTGACCTCTCTGTCTTATTCTGGCTCTGACCTCTCAGTCTGATTCCGTCTCTGACCTCTCCTACTGATTCCGACTCTGACCTCTCAGTCTGATTCTGGCTCTGACCTCTCGGTCTGTTTTCGGCTCTGACATCTCAGCCTGATTCTGGCTCTGACCTCTCATACTGATTCCGGCTCTGACCTCTCAGTCTGATTCCGGCTCTGACCTCTCAGTCTGATTTCGGCTCTGACCTCTCTGTCTGATTCCGGCTCTGACCTCTCCTACTGATTCCGACTCTGACCTCTCAGTCTGATTCTTGCTCTGACCTCTCAGTCTGATTCTGGCTCTGACCTCTCAGTCTGATTCCGGCTCTGACCTCTCAGTCTGATTCCGGCTCTGACCTCTCAGTCTGATTCCGGCTCTGACCTCTCCTACTGATTCCGGCTCTGACAACTCCTACTGATTCCAGCTCTGACCTCCCAGTCTGATTCCGGCTCAGACCTCTCATTCTGATTCTGGCTCTGACCTCTCAGTCTGATTCTGGCTCTGACTTCTCAGTCTGATTCCGGCTCTGACCTCTCAGTCTGATTCCGGCTCTGACCTCTCATACTGATTCCTGCTCTGACCTCTCAGTCTGATTCCGGCTCTGACCTCTCAGTCTGATTCCGGCTCTTACCTCTCAGTCTGATTCCAGCTCTGACCTCTTAGTCTGATTCCGGCTCTGGCCTCTCCTACTGATTCCGGCTCTGACCTCTCAGTCTTATTCTGGCTCTGACCTCTCAGTCTGATTCCGGCTCTGACCTCTCAGTCTGATTCCAGCTCTGACCAGTCATACTGATTCTGGCTCTAACCTCTCAGTCTGATTCTTGCTCTGACTTCTCAGTCTGATTCTGGCTCCGACCTCTCAGTCTGATTCTGGCTCTGACCTCTCAGTCTGATTCCGGCTCTGACCTCTCAGTCTGATTCCGGCTCTGAAATCTCAGTCTGATTCTGGCTCTGACCTCTTAGTCTGATTCTGGCTCTGACCTCTCAGTCTGATTCCGGCTCTGACCTCTCCTACTGATTCCAGCTCTGACCTCCCAGTCTGATTCCGGCTCTGACTTCTCAGTCTGATTCCGTCTCTGACCTCTCATACTGATTCTGGCTCTGACCTCTCAGTCTGACTCCGACTCTGACCTCTCAGTCTTATTCCGGCTTTGACCTCTCAGTCTGATTCCAGCTCTGACCTGTCATACTGATTCTTGCTCTAACCTCTCAGTCTTATTCAAGAACTGACCTCTCAGTCTGATTCCGGCTCTGACCTCTCATACTGATTTCCTTCTCTGACCTCTCAGTCTGATTCCGGCTCTGACCTCTCAGTCTGATTCCGGCTCTGACCTCTCCGACTGATTACGGCTCTAACCTCTCCTACTGATTCCGGCTCTGACCTCTCAGTCTGATTCCAGCTCTGACCTGTCATACTGATTCTTGCTCTAACCTCTCAGTCTTATTCAAGAACTGACCTCTCAGTCTGATTCCGGCTCTGACCTCTCAGTCTGATTCCGGCTCTGACTTCTCAGTTTGATTCTGGCTCAGACCTCTCAGTCTGATTCCGGCTCTGACCTCTCAGTCTGATTTCGGCTCTGACCTCTCAGTCTGATTCCGGGTCTGACCTCTCCTACTGATTCCGACTCTGACCTCTCAGTCTGATTCTTGCTCTGACCTCTCAGTCTGATTCTGGCTCTGACCTCTTAGTCTGATTCTGGCTCTGACCTCTCAGTCTGATTCCGGCTCTGACCTCTCCTACTGATTCAGGCTCTGACCTCTCAGTCTGATTCCGGCTCTGACCTCTTCTACTGATTCCGGCTCTGACCTCTCCTACTAATTCCAGCTCTGAACTCCCAGTCTGATTCCCGCTCTGACCTCTCATTCTGATTCTGGCTCTGACCTCTCAGTCTGATTCTGGCTCTGACTTCGCAGTCTGATTCTGACTTTAACCTCTCAGTCTGATTCTGCTTCTGACCTCTTATACTGATTCTTTCTCTGACCTCTCTGTCTTATTCTGGCTCTGACCTCTCAGTCTGATTCCGTCTCTGACCTCTCCTACTGATTCCGACTCTGACCTCTCAGTCTGATTCTGGCTCTGACCTCTCGGTCTGATTTCGGCTCTGACATCTCAGCCTGATTCTGGCTCTGACCTCTCATACTGATTCCGGCTCTGACCTCTCACTCTTATTCTGGTTGTGACCTCTCATACTGATTCTTGCTGCGACTTCTCCGACTGATTCTTGCGCTGACTTCTCAGTCTGATTCTGGCTCTGACCTCTCAGTCTTATTCCGGCTCTGACCTCTCAGTCTGATTTCGGCTCTGACCTCTCAGTCTGATTCCGGCTCTGACCTCTCCTACTGATTCCGACTCTGACCTCTCAGTCTGATTCTTGCTCTGACCTCTCAGTCTGATTTCGGCTCTGACCTCTCAGTCTGATTCCGGCTCTGACCTCTCCTACTAATTCCGACTCTGACCTCTCAGTCTGATTTTTGCTCTGACCTCTAAGTCTGATTCTGGCTCTGACCTCTCAGTCTGATTCTGGCTCTGACCTCTCAGTCTGATTCCGGCTCTGACCTCTCCTACTAATTCCAGCTCTGATCTCCCAGTCTGATTCCCGCTCTGACCTCTCATTCTGATTCTGGCTCTGACCTCTCAGTCTGATTCTGGCTCTGACTTCGCAGTCTGATTCTGGCTTTGACCTCTCACTCTTATTCTGGCTGTGACCTCTCATACTGATTCTGGCTCTGACCTCTCAGTTTGACTCCGACTCTGACCTCTCAGTCTTATTCCGGCTCTGACCTCTCAGTCTGATTCCAGCTCTGACCTGTCATACTCATTCTGGCTCTAACCTCTCAGTCTTATTCTGGCTCTGACTTTTCAGTCTGATTCCGGCTCTGACTTCTCAGATTGATTCTGGCTCAGACCTCTCAGTCTGATTCCGGCTCTGACCTCTCAGTCTGATTTCGGCTCTGACCTCTCAGTCTAATTCCGTCTCTGACCTCTCATACTGATTCTGGCTCTGACCTCTCAGTCTGACTCCGACTCTGACCTCTCAGTCTTATTCCGGCTCTGACCTCTTAGTCTGATTCCAGCTCTGACCTGTCATACTGATTCTGGCTCTAACCTCTCAGTCTTATTCTGGCTCTGACTTTTCAGTCTGATTCCGGCTCTGACTTCTCAGTTTGATTCTGGCTCAGACCTCTCAGTCTGATTCTGGCTCTGACCTCTTAGTCTGATTCTGGCTCTGACCTCTCAGTCTGATTCCGGCTCTGACCTCTCCTACTGATTCCGGCTCTGACCTCTCAGTCTGATTCCGGCTCTGACCTCTCCTACTGATTCCGGCTCTGACCTCTCCTACTAATTCCAGCTCTGACCTACCAGTCTGATTCCCGCTCTGACCTCTCAGTCTGATTCTGGATCTGATCTCTTATACTGATTCTTTCTCTGACCTCTCTGTCTTATTCTGGCTCTGACCTCTCAGTCTGATTCTGGCTCTGACCTCTCGGTCTGATTTCAGCTCTGACATCTTAGCCTGATTCTGGCTCTGACCTCTCATACTGATTCCGGCTCTGACCTCTCACTCTTATTCTGGCTGTGACCTCTCATACTGATTCTGGCTGCGACTTCTCCGACTGATTATTGCGCTGACTTCTCAGTCTGATTCTGGCTCTGACCTCTCAGTCTTATTCCGGCTCTGACCTCTCAGTCTGATTCCGGCTCTGACCTCTCAGTCTGATTCCGGCTCTGACCTCTCCTACTGATTCCGGCTCTAACCTCTCAGTCTTATTCCGGCTCTGACCTCTCAGTCTGATTCCGGCTATGACCTCTCAGTCTGATTCTGGCTTTGACTTCTCAGTCTGATTCAAGCTCTGGCCTCTCAGTCTGATTCTGGTTCTGACCTCTCATACCGATTCTGGCTCTGACCTCTCATACTGATTCTTGCTCTGACCTCTCAGTCTGATTCTGGCTCTGACCTCTTAGTCTGATTAAAGCCCTGACCTCTCAGTCTGATTCTGGCTCTGACTTCGCAGTCTGATTCTGGCTTTGACCTCTCAGTCTGATTCTGGCTCTGACCTCTTATACTGATTCTTTCTCTAACCTCTCTGTCTTATTCTGGCTCTGACCTCTCAGTCTGATTCCGGCTCTGACCTCTCAGTCTGATTCTGGCTCTGACCAGTCATACTGATTCTGGCTCTAACCTCTCAGTCTGATTCTGGCTCTGACTTCTCAGTCTGATTCTGGCTCCGACCTCTCAGTCTGATTCTGGCTCTGACCTCTCAGTCTGATTCCGGCTCTAACCTCTTAGTCTGATTCCGGCTCTGACCTCTCCTACTGATTCCGGCTCTGACCTCTCAATCTGATTCCTGCTCTGACCTCTCAGTCTGATTCCGGCTCTGACCTGTCAGTCTGATTCCGGCTCTGATATCTCATACTTAATTCGTCTCTGCCCTCTCAGTCTGATTCTGGCTCTGACCTCTCCTACTGATTCCGGCTCTGACCTCTTAGTCTGATTCTGGCTCTGACCTCTCAGTCTGATTCCGGCTCTGACCTCTTAGTCTGATTCCAGCTCCTACCTCTCAGTCTGATTCTGGTTTTGACCTCTCAGTCTGATTCTGGCTCTGACATCTCAGTCTGTTTCTGGCTTTGACCTCTCAGTCTGATTCTGGCTCTGACCTCTTATACTGATTCTTTCTCTGACCTCTCTGACTTATTCTGGCTCTGACATCTCAGTCTGTTTCCGGCTCTGACCTCTCATTCTGATTCTGGCTCTGACCTCTCAGTCTGATTCCGTCTCTGACCTCTCATACTGATTCTGGCTCTGACCTCTCAGTCTGATTTCGGCTCTGACCTCTCAGTCTGATTCCGGCTCTGACCTCTCCTACTAATTCCGACTCTGACCTCTCAGTCTGATTTTTGCTCTGACCTCTAAGTCTGATTCTGGCTCTGACCTCTTAGTCTGATTCTGGCTCTGACCTCTCAGTCTGATTCCGGCTCTGACCTCTCCTACTGATTCCGGCTCTGACCTCTCAGTCTGATTCCGGCTCTGACCTCTCCTACTGATTCCGGCTCTGACCTCTCCTACTAATTCCAGCTCTGACCTCTCCTACTAATTCCAGCTCTGACCTCCCAGTCTGATTCTGGCTCTGACCTCTCATTCTGATTCTGGCTCTGACCTCTCAGTCTGATTCTGGCTCTGACTTCGCAGTCTGATTCTGGCTTTGACCTCTCAGTCTGATTCTGGATCTGATCTCTTATACTGATTCTTTCTCTGACCTCTCTGTCTGATTCCGTCTCTGACCTCTCCTACTGATTCCGACTCTGACCTCTCAGTCTGATTCTGGCTCTGACCTCTCGGTCTGATTTCGGCTTTGACATCTTAGCCTGATTCTGGCTCTGACCTCTCATACTGATTCCGGCTCTGACCTCTCACTCTTATTCTGGCTGTGACCTCTCATACTGATTCTGGCTGCGACTTCTCCGACTGATTATTGCGCTGACTTCTCAGTCTGATTCTGGCTCTGACCTCTCAGTCTTATTCCGGCTCTGACCTCTCAGTCTGATTCCGGCTCTGACCTCTCAGTCTGATTCCGGCTCTGACCTCTCCTACTGATTCCGGCTCTAACCTCTCAGTCTTATTCCGGCTCTGACCTCTCAGTCTGATTCCGGCTATGACCTCTCAGTCTGATTCTGGCTTTGACTTCTCAGTCTGATTCAAGCTCTGGCCTCTCAGTCTGATTCTGGTTCTGACCTCTCATACTGATTCTGGCTCTGACCTCTCATACTGATTCTTGCTCTGACCTCTCAGTCTGATTCTGGCTCTGACCTCTTAGTCTGATTAAAGCCCTGACCTCTCAGTCTGATTCTGGCTCTGACTTCGCAGTCTGATTCTGGCTTTGACCTCTCAGTCTGATTCTGGCTCTGACCTCTTATACTGATTCTTTCTCTAACCTCTCTGTCTTATTCTGGCTCTGACCTCTCAGTCTGATTCCGGCTCTGACCTCTCAGTCTGATTCTGGCTCTGACCAGTCATACTGATTCTGGCTCTAACCTCTCAGTCTGATTCTGGCTCTGACTTCTCAGTCTGATTC
>NW_027440769.1:0-63540 GCF_031893055.1 Leptodactylus fuscus | reverse complement strand
TGGGGCACTGTATATTATAATAACAGAGGACATTATGTAATATAAGGGCACTGTATATTATAATAACAGAGGACATTATGTAATGATAGGGGGCACTGTATATTATAATAACAGAGGACATTATGTAATATAAGGGCACTGTATATTATAATAACAGAGGACATTATGTAATGATAGGGGGCACTGTATATTATAATAACAGAGGACATTATGTAATGATAGGGGGCACTGTATATTATAATAACAGAGGACATTATATAATGATCGGGGGCACTGTATATTATAATAACAGAGGACATTATGTAATGATAGGGGGCACTGTATATTATAATAACAGAGGACATTATGTAATGATAGGGGGCACTGTATATTATAATAACAGAGGACATTATATAATGATAGGGGGCACTGTATATTATAATAACAGAGGACATTATATAATGATAGGGGGCACTGTATATTATAATAACAGAGGACATTATATAATGATAGGGGGCACTGTATATTATAATAACAGAGGACATTATGTAATGATAGGGGGCACTGTATATTATAATTACAGAGGACATTATGTAATATAAGGGGCACTGTATATTATAATAACAGAGGACATTATGTAATGATAGGGGGCACTGTATATTATAATAACAGAGGACATTATGTAATAGGGGGCACTGTATATTATAATAACAGAGGACATTATGTAATGATAGGGGGCACTGTATATTATAATAACAGAGGACATTATATAATGATAGGGGGCACTGTATATTATAATAACAGAGGACATTATATAATGATAGGGGGCACTGTATATTATAATTACAGAGGACATTATGTAATATAAGGGGCACTGTATATTATAATAACAGAGGACATTATGTAGTTATAGGGGGGCACTGTATATTATAATATCAGAGGACATTATATAATGATAGGGGGCACTGTATATTATAATAACAGAGGACATTATGTAATGATAGGGGGCACTGTATATTATAATTACAGAGGACATTATGTAATATAAGGGGCACTGTATATTATAATAACAGAGGACATTATGTAATGATAGGGGGCACTGTATATTATAATAACAGAGGACATTATGTAATAATAGGGGGCACTGTATATTATAATAACAGAGGACATTATATAATGATAGGGGGCACTGTATATTATAATAACAGAGGACATTATGTAACGATAGGGGGCACTGTATATTATAATAACAGAGGACATTATGTAATATAAGGGGCACTGTATATTATAATAACAGAGGACATTATGCAATGATAGGGGGCACTGTATATTATAACAACAGAGGACAATATGTAATATAAGGGGCACTGTATATTATAATAATAGAGGACATTATGTAATATAAGGGGCACTGTATATTATAATAAGAGAGGACATTATATAATTATAGGGGGCACTGTATATTATAATAACAGAGGACATTATATAATGATAGGGGGCACAGTATATTATAATAACAGAGGACATTATGTAATGATAGGGGGCACTGTATATTATAATAACAGAGGACATTATATAATGATAGGGGGCACTGTATATTATAATAACAGAGGACATTATGTAATGATAGGGGGCACTGTATATTATAATAACAGAGGACATTATGAAATGATAGGGGGCACTGTATATTATAATTACAGAGGACATTATGTAATATAAGGGGCACTGTATATTATAATAACAGAGGACATTATGTAATGATAGGGGGCACTGTATATTATAATTACAGAGGACATTATATAATGATAGGGGCACTGTTTATTATAATAACAGAGGACATTATGTAATGATAGGGGGCACTGTATATTATAATTACAGAGGACATTATGTAATATAAGGGGCACTGTATATTATAATAACAGAGGACATTATGTAATGATAGGGGGCACTGTATATTATAATAACAGAGGACATTATGTAATATAAGGGCACTGTATATTATAATAACAGAGGACATTATGTAATGATAGGGGGCACTGTATATTATAATAACAGAGGACATTATGTAATGATAGGGGGCACTGTATATTATAATAACAGAGGACATTATATAATGATAGGGGGCATTGTATATTATAATAACAGAGGACATTATATACTGATAGGGGGCACTGTATATTATAATAACAGAGGACATTATGTAATGATAGGGGGCACTGTATATTATAATTACAGAGGACATTATGTAATATAAGGGGCACTGTATATTATAATAACAGAGGACATTATGTAATGATAGGGGGCACTGTATAATATAATAACAGAGGACATTATGTAATGATAGGGGGCACTGTATATTATAATAACAGAGGACATTATGTAATGATAGGGGGCACTGTATATTATAATAACAGAGGACATTATGTAATGATAGGGGGCACTGTATATTATAATAACAGAGGACATTATGTAATGATAGGGGGCACTGTATATTATAATAACAGAGGACATTATATAATGATAGGGGGCACTGTATATTATAATAACAGAGGACATTATGTAGTTATAGGGGGCACTGTATATTATAATATCACAGGACATTATATAATGATAGGGGGCACTGTATATTATAATAACAGAGGACATTATGTAATGATAGGGGGCACTGTATATTATAATTACAGAGGACATTATGTAACATAAGGGGCACTGTATATTATAATAACAGAGGACATTATGTAATGATAGGGGGCACTGTATATTATAATTACAGAGGACAATATGTAATATAAGGGGCACTGTATATTATAATAATAGAGGACATTATGTAATATAAGGGGCACTGTATATTATAATAAGAGAGGACATTATATAATTATAGGGGGCACTGTATATTATAATAACAGAGGACATTATATAATGATAGGGGGCACAGTATATTATAATAACAGAGGACATTATGTAATGATAGGGGGCACTGTATATTATAATAACAGAGGACATTATATAATGATAGGGGGCACTGTATATTATAATAACAGAGGACATTATGTAATGATAGGGGGCACTGTATATTATAATAACAGAGGACATTATATAATGATAGGGGGCACTGTATATTATAATAACAGAGGACATTATGAAATGATAGGGGGCACCGAATATTATAATAACAGAGGACATTATATAATGATAGGGGGTACTGTATATTATAATAACAGAGGACATTATGTAATGATAGGGGGCACTGTATATTATAATAACAGAGGACATTATGTAATGATAGAGGGCACTGAATATTATAATAACAGAGGACATTATGAAATGATAGGGGGCACCGAATATTATAATAACAGAGGACATTATATAATGATAGGGGGTACTGTATATTATAATAACAGAGGACATTATGTAATGATAGGGGGCACTGTATATTATAATAACAGTGGACATTATGTAATGATAGGGGGCACTGTATATTATAACAGAGGATATTATGTAATGATAGGGGGCACTGTATATTATAATAACAGAGGACATTATATAATGATAGGGGGCACTGTATATTATAATAACAGATGACATTATATAATGATAGGGGGCACTGTATATTATAATAACAGAGGACATTATGTAATGATAGGGGGGCACTGTATATTATAATAACAGAGGACATTATGTAATATAAGGGCACTGTATATTATAATAACAGAGGACATTATGTAATGGTAGGGGGCACTGTATATTATAATAACAGAGGATATTATGTAATGATAGGGGGCACTGTATATTATAATAACAGAGGACATTATATAATGATAGGGGGCACTGTATATTATAATAACAGATGACATTATATAATGATAGGGGGCACTGTATATTATAATAACAGAGGACATTATGTAATGATAGGGGGCACTGTATATTATAATTACAGAGGACATTATGTAATATAAGGGGCACTGTATATTATAATAACAGAGGACATTATGTAATGATAGGGGGCACTGTATAATTTAATAACAGAGGACATTATATAATGATAGGGGGCACTGTATATTATAATAACAGAGGACATTATATAATGATAGGGGGCACTGTATATTATAATAAAAGAGGACATTATGTAATGATAGGGGACACTGTATATTATAATAACAGAGGACATTATATAATGATAGGGGGCACTGTATATTATAATAACAGAGGACATTACGTAATGATAGGGGGGCACTGTATATTATAATTACAGAGGACATTATGTAATATAAGGGGCACTGTATATTATAATAACAGAGGACATTATGTAATGATAGGGGGCACTGTATATTATAATAACAGAGGACATTATGTAATGATCGGGGGCACTGTATATTATAATAATAGAGGACATTATATAATGATAGGGGGCACTGTATATTATAATAACAGAGGACATTATATAATTATAGGGGGCACTGTATATTATAATAACAGAGGACATTATGTAATGATAGGGGGCACTGTATATTATAATAAGAGAGGACATTATGTAATATAAGGGCACTGTATATTATAATAACAGAGGACATTATGTAATGATAGGGGGCACTGTATATTATAATAACAGAGGACATTATGTAATGATAGGGGGCACTGTATATTATAATAACAGAGGACATTATATCATGATAGGGGGCACTGTATATTACAATAACAGAGGACATTATGTAATGATAGGGGGCACTGTTTATTATAATAACAGAGGACATTATATAATAATAGGGGCACTGTATATTATAATAAAAGAGGACATTCTGTAATGATAGGCGGCACTGTATATTATAACAGAGGACATTATGTAATATAAGGGGCACTGTATATTATAATAACAAAGGACATTATGTAATGATAGGGGGCACTGTATATTATAATAACAGAGGACATTATGTAATGATAGGGGGCACTGTATATTATAATAAAAGAGGACATTATATAATGATAGGGGCACTGTATATTATCATAAAAGAGGACATTATGTAATGATAGGGGGCACTGTATATTATAATAACAAAGGACTTTATGTAATGATAGGGGGAACTGTATATTATAATAACAGAGGACATTATGTATTGATAGGGGGCACTGTATATTATAATAGCAGAGGACATTATGTAATGATAGGGGGCACTGTATATTAAAATAACAGACGACATTATATAATGATAGGGGGCACTGTATATTATAATAACAGAGGACATTATGTAATGATAGGGGGCACTGTATATTATAATAACAGAGGACATTATGTAATGATAGGGGGCACTTTATATTATAATAACAGAGGACATTATGTAATGATAGGGGGCACTGTATATTATAATAACAGAGGACATTATGTAATGATAGGGGGCACTGTATATTAAAATAACAGACGACATTATATAATGATAGGGGGCACTGTATATTATAATAACAGAGGACATTATATAATGATAGGGGGCACTGTATATTATAATAACAGAGGACATTATGTAATGATAGTGGGCATTGTATATTATAATAACAGAGGACATTATATAATGATAGGGGGCACTGTATATTATAATAACAGAGGACATTATGTAATATAAGGGCACTGTATATTATAATAACAGAGGACATTATGTAATGATAGGGGGCACTGTATATTATAATAACAGAGGACATTATGTAATGATAGGGGGCACTGTTTATTATAATAACAGAGGACATTATGTAATATAAGGGCACTGTATATTATAATAACAGAGGACATTATGTAATGATAGGGGGCACTGTATATTATAATAACAGAGGACATTATGTAATGATAGGGGGCACTGTATATTATAATAACAGAGGACATTATATAATGATAGGGGGCACTGTATATTATAATAACAGAGGACATTATATAATGATAGGGGGCACTGTATATTATAATAACAGAGGACATTATGTAATGATAGGGGGCACTGTATATTATAATTACAGAGGACATTATGTAATATAAGGGGCACTGTATATTATAATAACAGAGGACATTATGTAATATAAGGGCACTGTATATTATAATAACAGAGGACATTATGTAATGATAGGGGGCACTGTATATTATAATAACAGAGGACATTATGTAATGATAGGGGGCACTGTATATTATAATAACAGAGGACATTATATAATGATAGGGGGCACTGTATATTATAATAACAGAGGACATTATATAATGATAGGGGGCACTGTATATTATAATAACAGAGGACATTATGTAATGATAGGGGGCACTGTATATTATAATTACAGAGGACATTATGTAATATAAGGGGCACTGTATATTATAATAACAGAGGACATTATGTAATGATAGGGGGCACTGTATAATATAATAACAGAGGACATTATGTAATGATAGTGGGCACTGTATATTATAATAACAGAGGACATTATGTAATGATAGGGGGCACTGTATATTATAATAACAGAGGACATTATGTAATGATAGGGGGCACTGTATATTATAATAACAGAGGACATTATATAATGATAGGGGGCACTGTATATTATAATAACAGAGGACATTATGTAATATAAGGGGCACTGTATATTATAATAACAGAGGACATTATGCAATGATAGGGGGCACTGTATATTATAATAACAGAGGACAATATGTAATATAAGGGGCACTGTATATTATAATAATAGAGGACATTATGTAATATAAGGGGCACTGTATATTATAATAAGAGAGGACATTATATAATTATAGGGGGCACTGTATATTATAATAACAGAGGACATTATATAATGATAGGGGGCACAGTATATTATAATAACAGAGGACATTATGTAATGATAGGGGGCACTGTATATTATAATAACAGAGGACATTATATAATGATAGGGGGCACTGTATATTATAATAACAGAGGACATTATGTAATGATAGGGGGCACTGTATATTATAATAACAGAGGACATTATATAATGATAGGGGGCACTGTATATTATAATAACAGAGGACATTATGAAATGATAGGGGGCACTGTATATTATAATTACAGAGGACAATATGTAATATAAGGGGCACTGTATATTATAATAACAGAGGACATTATGTAATGATAGGGGGCACTGTATATTATAATTACAGAGGACAATATGTAATATAAGGGGCACTGTATATTATAATAATAGAGGACATTATGTAATATAAGGGGCACTGTATATTATAATAAGAGAGGACATTATATAATTATAGGGGGCACTGTATATTATAATAACAGAGGACATTATGTAATGATAGGGGGCACTGTATATTATAATAACAGAGGACATTATATAATGATAGGGGGCACTGAATATTATAATAACAGAGGACATTATATAATGATAGGGGGCACTGTATATTATAATAACAGCGGACATTATGTAATGATAGGGGGCACTGTATATTATAATAACAGAGGATATTATGTAATGATAGGGGGCACTGAATATTATAATAACAGAGGACATTATATATTGATAGGGGGCACTGTATATTATAATAACAGCGGACATTATGTAATGATAGGGGGCACTGTATATTATAATAACAGAGGACATTATGTAATGATAGGGGGCACTGTATATTATAATAACAGAGGACATTATGTAATATAAGGGCACTGTATATTATAATAACAGAGGACATTATGTAATGATAGGGGGCACTGTATATTATAATAACAGAGGACATTATGTAATGATAGGGGGCACTGAATATTATAATAACAGAGGACATTATATAATGATAGGGGGCACTGTATATTATAATAACAGCGGACATTATGTAATGATAGGGGGCACTGTATATTATAATAACAGAGGACATTATGTAATGATAGGGGGCACTGTATATTATAATAACAGAGGACATTATGTAATATAAGGGCACTGTATATTATAATAACAGAGGACATTATGTAATGATAGGGGGCACTGTATATTATAATAACAGAGGACATTATGTAATATAAGGGCACTGTATATTATAATAACAGAGGACATTATGTAATGATAGGGGGCACTGTATATTATAATAACAGAGGACATTATGTAATATAAGGGCACTGTATATTATAATAACAGAGGACATTATGTAATGATAGGGGGCACTGTATATTATAATAACAGAGGACATTATGTAATGATAGGGGGCACTGTATATTATAATAACAGAGGACATTATATAATGATAGGGGGCACTGTATATTATAATAACAGAGGACATTATGTAATGATAGGGGGCACTGTATATTATAATAACAGAGGACATTATGTAATGATAGGGGGCACTGTATATTATAATAACAGAGGACATTATATAATGATAGGGGGCACTGTATATTATAATAACAGAGGACATTATATAATGATAGGGGGCACTGTATATTATAATAACAGAGGACATTATGTAATGATAGGGGGCACTGTATATTATAATTACAGAGGACATTATGTAATATAAGGGGCACTGTATATTATAATAACAGAGGACATTATGTAATGATAGGGGGCAATGTATAATATAATAACAGAGGACATTATGTAATGATAGGGGGCACTGTATATTATAATAACAGAGGACATTATGTAATGATAGGGGGCACTGTATATTATAATAACAGAGGACATTATGTAATGATAGGGGGGCACTGTATATTATAATAACAGAGGACATTATATAATGATAGGGGGCACTGTATATTATAATAACAGAGGACATTATATAATGATAGGGGGCACTGTATATTATAATTACAGAGGACATTATGTAATATAAGGGGCACTGTATATTATAATAACAGAGGACATTATGTAGTTATAGGGGGCACTGTATATTATAATATCAGAGGACATTATATAATGATAGGGGGCACTGTATATTATAATAACAGAGGACATTATGTAATGATAGGGGGCACTGTATATTATAATTACAGAGGACATTATGTAATATAAGGGGCACTGTATATTATAATAACAGAGGACATTATGTAATGATAGGGGGCACTGTATATTATAATAACAGAGGACATTATGTAATAATAGGGGCACTGTATATTATAATAACAGAGGACATTATATAATGATAGGGGGCACTGTATATTATAATAACAGAGGACATTATGTAACGATAGGGGGCACTGTATATTATAATAACAGAGGACATTATGTAATATAAGGGGCACTGTATATTATAATAACAGAGGACATTATGCAATGATAGGGGGCACTGTATATTATAACAACAGAGGACAATATGTAATATAAGGGGCACTGTATATTATAATAATAGAGGACATTATGTAATATAAGGGGCACTGTATATTATAATAAGAGAGGACATTATATAATTATAGGGGGCACTGTATATTATAATAACAGAGGACATTATATAATGATAGGGGGCACAGTATATTATAATAACAGAGGACATTATGTAATGATAGGGGGCACTGTATATTATAATAACAGAGGACATTATATAATGATAGGGGGCACTGTATATTATAATAACAGAGGACATTATGTAATGATAGGGGGCACTGTATATTATAATAACAGAGGACATTATGAAATGATAGGGGGCACTGTATATTATAATTACAGAGGACATTATGTAATATAAGGGGCACTGTATATTATAATAACAGAGGACATTATGTAATGATAGGGGGCACTGTATATTATAATTACAGAGGACATTATATAATGATAGGGGGCACTGTTTATTATAATAACAGAGGACATTATGTAATGATAGGGGGCACTGTATATTATAATTACAGAGGACATTATGTAATATAAGGGGCACTGTATATTATAATAACAGAGGACATTATGTAATGATAGGGGGCACTGTATATTATAATAACAGAGGACATTATGTAATATAAGGGCACTGTATATTATAATAACAGAGGACATTATGTAATGATAGGGGGCACTGTATATTATAATAACAGAGGACATTATGTAATGATAGGGGGCACTGTATATTATAATAACGGAGGACATTATATAATGATAGGGGGCATTGTATATTATAATAACAGAGGACATTATATACTGATAGGGGGCACTGTATATTATAATAACAGAGGACATTATGTAATGATAGGGGGCACTGTATATTATAATTACAGAGGACATTATGTAATATAAGGGGCACTGTATATTATAATAACAGAGGACATTATGTAATGATAGGGGGCACTGTATAATATAATAACAGAGGACATTATGTAATGATAGGGGGCACTGTATATTATAATAACAGAGGACATTATGTAATGATAGGGGGCACTGTATATTATAATAACAGAGGACATTATGTAATGATAGGGGGCACTGTATATTATAATAACAGAGGACATTATATAATGATAGGGGGCACTGTATATTATAATAACAGAGGACATTATATAATGATAGGGGGCACTGTATATTATAATAACAGAGGACATTATGTAGTTATAGGGGGCACTGTATATTATAATATCACAGGACATTATATAATGATAGGGGGCACTGTATATTATAATAACAGAGGACATTATGTAATGATAGGGGGCACTGTATATTATAATTACAGAGGACATTATGTAACATAAGGGGCACTGTATATTATAATAACAGAGGACATTATGTAATGATAGGGGGCACTGTATATTATAATTACAGAGGACAATATGTAATATAAGGGGCACTGTATATTATAATAATAGAGGACATTATGTAATATAAGGGGCACTGTATATTATAATAAGAGAGGACATTATATAATTATAGGGGGCACTGTATATTATAATAACAGAGGACATTATATAATGATAGGGGGCACTGTATATTATAATAACAGAGGACATTATATAATGATAGGGGGCACTGTATATTATAATAACAGAGGACATTATGTAGTTATAGGGGGCACTGTATATTATAATATCACAGGACATTATATAATGATAGGGGGCACTGTATATTATAATAACAGAGGACATTATGTAATGATAGGGGGCACTGTATATTATAATTACAGAGGACATTATGTAACATAAGGGGCACTGTATATTATAATAACAGAGGACATTATGTAATGATAGGGGGCACTGTATATTATAATTACAGAGGACAATATGTAATATAAGGGGCACTGTATATTATAATAATAGAGGACATTATGTAATATAAGGGGCACTGTATATTATAATAAGAGAGGACATTATATAATTATAGGGGGCACTGTATATTATAATAACAGAGGACATTATATAATGATAGGGGGGCACAGTATATTATAATAACAGAGGACATTATGTAATGATAGGGGGCACTGTATATTATAATAACAGAGGACATTATATAATGATAGGGGGCACTGTATATTATAATAACAGAGGACATTATGTAATGATAGGGGGGCACTGTATATTATAATAACAGAGGACATTATATAATGATAGGGGGCACTGTATATTATAATAACAGAGGACATTATGAAATGATAGGGGGCACCGAATATTATAATAACAGAGGACATTATATAATGATAGGGGGTACTGTATATTATAATAACAGAGGACATTATGTAATGATAGGGGGCACTGTATATTATAATAACAGAGGACATTATGTAATGATAGGGGGCACTGAATATTATAATAACAGAGGACATTATGAAATGATAGGGGGCACCGAATATTATAATAACAGAGGACATTATATAATGATAGGGGGTACTGTATATTATAATAACAGAGGACATTATGTAATGATAGGGGGCACTGTATATTATAATAACAGTGGACATTATGTAATGATAGGGGGCACTGTATATTATAATAACAGATGACATTATATAATGATAGGGGGCACTGTATATTATAATAACAGAGGACATTATGTAATGATAGGGGGCACTGTATATTATAATAACAGAGGACATTATGTAATATAAGGGCACTGTATATTATAATAACAGAGGACATTATGTAATGGTAGGGGGCACTGTATATTATAATAACAGAGGATATTATGTAATGATAGGGGGCACTGTATATTATAATAACAGAGGACATTATATAATGATAGGGGGCACTGTATATTATAATAACAGATGACATTATATAATGATAGGGGGCACTGTATATTATAATAACAGAGGACATTATGTAATGATAGGGGGCACTGTATATTATAATTACAGAGGACATTATGTAATATAAGGGGCACTGTATATTATAATAACAGAGGACATTATGTAATGATAGGGGGCACTGTATAATTTAATAACAGAGGACATTATATAATGATAGGGGGCACTGTATATTATAATAACAGAGGACATTATATAATGATAGGGGGCACTGTATATTATAATAAAAGAGGACATTATGTAATGATAGGGGACACTGTATATTATAATAACAGAGGACATTATATAATGATAGGGGGCACTGTATATTATAATAACAGAGGACATTACGTAATGATAGGGGGCACTGTATATTATAATTACAGAGGACATTATGTAATATAAGGGGCACTGTATATTATAATAACAGAGGACATTATGTAATGATAGGGGGCACTGTATATTATAATAACAGAGGACATTATGTAATGATCGGGGGCACTGTATATTATAATAATAGAGGACATTATATAATGATAGGGGGCACTGTATATTATAATAACAGAGGACATTATATAATTATAGGGGGCACTGTATATTATAATAACAGAGGACATTATGTAATGATAGGGGGCACTGTATATTATAATAAGAGAGGACATTATGTAATATAAGGGCACTGTATATTATAATAACAGAGGGACATTATGTAATGATAGGGGGCACTGTATATTATAATAACAGAGGACATTATGTAATGATAGGGGGCACTGTATATTATAATAACAGAGGACATTATATCATGATAGGGGGCACTGTATATTACAATAACAGAGGACATTATGTAATGATAGGGGGCACTGTTTATTATAATAACAGAGGACATTATATAATAATAGGGGCACTGTATATTATAATAAAAGAGGACATTCTGTAATGATAGGCGGCACTGTATATTATAACAGAGGACATTATGTAATATAAGGGGCACTGTATATTATAATAACAAAGGGACATTATGTAATGATAGGGGGCACTGTATATTATAATAACAGAGGACATTATGTAATGATAGGGGGCACTGTATATTATAATAAAAGAGGACATTATATAATGATAGGGGCACTGTATATTATCATAAAAGAGGACATTATGTAATGATAGGGGGCACTGTATATTATAATAACAAAGGACTTTATGTAATGATAGGGGGAACTGTATATTATAATAACAGAGGACATTATGTATTGATAGGGGGCACTGTATATTATAATAGCAGAGGACATTATGTAATGATAGGGGGCACTGTATATTAAAATAACAGACGACATTATATAATGATAGGGGGCACTGTATATTATAATAACAGAGGACATTATGTAATGATAGGGGGCACTGTATATTATAATTACAGAGGACATTATGTAATATTAAGGGGCACTGTATATTATAATAACAGAGGACATTATGTAATGATAGGGGGCACTGTATATTATAATAACAGAGGACATTATGTAATGATAGGGGGCACTGTTTATTATAATAACAGAGGACATTATGTAATATAAGGGCACTGTATATTATAATAACAGAGGACATTATGTAATGATAGGGGGCACTGTATATTATAATAACAGAGGACATTATGTAATGATAGGGGGCACTGTATATTATAATAACAGAGGACATTATATAATGATAGGGGGGCACTGTATATTATAATAACAGAGGACATTATATAATGATAGGGGGCACTGTATATTATAATAACAGAGGACATTATGTAATGATAGGGGGCACTGTATATTATAATTACAGAGGACATTATGTAATATAAGGGGCACTGTATATTATAATAACAGAGGACATTATGTAATATAAGGGCACTGTATATTATAATAACAGAGGACATTATGTAATGATAGGGGGCACTGTATATTATAATAACAGAGGACATTATGTAATGATAGGGGGCACTGTATATTATAATAACAGAGGACATTATATAATGATAGGGGGCACTGTATATTATAATAACAGAGGACATTATATAATGATAGGGGGCACTGTATATTATAATAACAGAGGACATTATGTAATGATAGGGGGCACTGTATATTATAATTACAGAGGACATTATGTAATATAAGGGCACTGTATATTATAATAACAGAGGACATTATGTAATGATAGGGGGCACTGTATAATATAATAACAGAGGACATTATGTAATGATAGTGGGCACTGTATATTATAATAACAGAGGACATTATGTAATGATAGGGGGCACTGTATATTATAATAACAGAGGACATTATGTAATGATAGGGGGCACTGTATATTATAATAACAGAGGACATTATATAATGATAGGGGGCACTGTATATTATAATAACAGAGGACATTATGTAATATAAGGGGCACTGTATATTATAATAACAGAGGACATTATGCAATGATAGGGGGCACTGTATATTATAATAACAGAGGACAATATGTAATATAAGGGGCACTGTATATTATAATAATAGAGGACATTATGTAATATAAGGGGCACTGTATATTATAATAAGAGAGGACATTATATAATTATAGGGGGCACTGTATATTATAATAACAGAGGACATTATATAATGATAGGGGGCACAGTATATTATAATAACAGAGGACATTATGTAATG
The DNA here is from genome assembly GCF_031893055.1 of Leptodactylus fuscus. NCBI lineage: Eukaryota > Metazoa > Chordata > Amphibia > Anura > Leptodactylidae > Leptodactylus > Leptodactylus fuscus. The sequence continues at coordinate 48,693 of NW_027440769.1, read as the reverse complement.
ATAGGGGGCACTGTATATTATAATAACAGAGGACATTATATAATGATAGGGGGCACTGTATATTATAAATAACAGAGGACATTATGTAATGATAGGGGGCACTGTATATTATAATAACAGAGGACATTATATAATGATAGGGGGCACTGTATATTATAATAACAGAGGACATTATGAAATGATAGGGGGCACTGTATATTATAATTACAGAGGACAATATGTAATATAAGGGGCACTGTATATTATAATAACAGAGGACATTATGTAATGATAGGGGGCACTGTATATTATAATTACAGAGGACAATATGTAATATAAGGGGCACTGTATATTATAATAATAGAGGACATTATGTAATATAAGGGGCACTGTATATTATAATAAGAGAGGACATTATATAATTATAGGGGGCACTGTATATTATAATAACAGAGGACATTATGTAATGATAGGGGGCACTGTATATTATAATAACAGAGGACATTATATAATGATAGGGGGCACTGAATATTATAATAACAGAGGACATTATATAATGATAGGGGGCACTGTATATTATAATAACAGCGGACATTATGTAATGATAGGGGGCACTGTATATTATAATAACAGAGGATATTATGTAATGATAGGGGGCACTGAATATTATAATAACAGAGGACATTATATATTGATAGGGGGCACTGTATATTATAATAACAGCGGACATTATGTAATGATAGGGGGCACTGTATATTATAATAACAGAGGACATTATGTAATGATAGGGGGCACTGTATATTATAATAACAGAGGACATTATGTAATATAAGGGCACTGTATATTATAATAACAGAGGACATTATGTAATGATAGGGGGCACTGTATATTATAATAACAGAGGACATTATGTAATGATAGGGGGCACTGAATATTATAATAACAGAGGACATTATATAATGATAGGGGGCACTGTATATTATAATAACAGCGGACATTATGTAATGATAGGGGGCACTGTATATTATAATAACAGAGGACATTATGTAATGATAGGGGGCACTGTATATTATAATAACAGAGGACATTATGTAATATAAGGGCACTGTATATTATAATAACAGAGGCCCCTATCTGTACATGATAGGGGGCACTGTATATTATAATAACAGAGGACCATATATGTACATAAGGGCCTCTGTATATTATAATATACAGAGGCCCCCTTCATGTACATGAAGGGGGCCACTGTATATTATAATATACAGTGCCCTTATATTACATAATGTCCTCTGTTATTATAATATACAGTGCCCCCTATCATTACATAATGTCCTCTGTTATTATAATATACAGTGCCCCCTATCATTACATAATGTCCGCTGTTATTATAATATACAGTGCCCCCTATCATTATATAATGTCCTCTGTTATTATAATATTCAGTGCCCCTATCATTACATAATGTCCTCTGTTATTATAATATACAGTGCCCCCTATCATTACATAATGTCCTCTGTTATTATAATATACAGTGCCCTTATATTACATAATGTCCTCTGTTATTATAATATACAGTGCCCCCTATCATTACATAATGTCCTCTGTTATTATAATATACAGTGCCCCCTATCATTACATAATGTCCGCTGTTATTATAATATACAGTGCCCCCTATCAATATATAATGTCCTCTGTTATTATAATATTCAGTGCCCCCCTATCATTACATAATATCCTCTGTTATTATAATATACAGTGCCCCCTATCATTACATAATGTCCGCTGTTATTATAATATACAGTGCCCCCTATCATTATATAATGTCCTCTGTTATTATAATATTCAGTGCCCCCTATCATTATATAATGTCCTCTGTTATTATAATATACAGTGCCCCCTATCATTACATAATGTCCTCTGTTATTATAATATACAGTGCCCCCTATAATTATATAATGTCCTCTCTTATTATAATATACAGTGCCCCTTATATTACATAATGTCCTCTATTATTATAATATACAGTGCCCCTTATATTACATATTGTCCTCTGTAATTATAATATACAGTGCCCCCTATCATTACATAATGTCCTCTGTTATTATAATATACAGTGCCCCTTATATTACATATTGTCCTCTGTAATTATAATATACAGTGCCCCCTATCATTTCATAATGTCCTCTGTTATTATAATATACAGTGCCCCCTATCATTATATAATGTCCTCTGTTATTATAATATACAGTGCCCCCTATCATTACATAATGTCCTCTGTTATTATAATATACAGTGCCCCCTATCATTATATAATGTCCTCTGTTATTATAATATACAGTGCCCCCTATCATTACATAATGTCCTCTGTTATTATAATATACTGTGCCCCCTATCATTATATAATGTCCTCTGTTATTATAATATACAGTGCCCCCTATAATTATATAATGTCCTCTCTTATTATAATATACAGTGCCCCTTATATTACATAATGTCCTCTATTATTATAATATACAGTGCCCCTTATATTACATATTGTCCTCTGTTATTATAATATACAGTGCCCCCTATCATTGCATAATGTCCTCTGTTATTATAATATACAGTGCCCCTTATATTACATAATGTCCTCTGTTATTATAATATACAGTGCCCCCTATCATTATATAATGTCCTCTGTTATTATAATATACAGTGCCCCCTATCATTACATAATGTCCTCTGTTATTATAATATACAGTGCCCCCTATCATTACATAATGTCCTCTGTTATTATAATATACAGTGCCCACTATCATTACATAATGTCCTCTGTTATTATATTATACAGTGCCCCCTATCATTACATAATGTCCTCTGTTATTATAATATACAGTGCCCTTATATTACATAATGTCCTCTGTAATTATAATATACAGTGCCCCCTATCATTACATAATGTCCTCTGTTATTATAATATACAGTGCCCCCTATCATTATATAATGTCCTCTGTTATTATAATATACAGTGCCCCCTATCATTATATAATGTCCTCTGTTATTATAATATACAGTGCCCCCTATCATTACATAATGTCCTCTGTTATTATAATATACAGTGCCCCCTATCATTACATAATGTCCTCTGTTATTATAATATACAGTGCCCTTATATTACATAATGTCCTCTGTTATTATAATATACAGTGCCCCTTATATTACATAATGTCCTCTGTAATTATAATATACAGTGCCCCCTATCATTACATAATGTCCTCTGTTATTATAATATACAGTGCCCCCTATCATTATATAATGTCCTCTGTTATTATAATATACAGTGCCCCCTATCATTATATAATGTCCTCTGTTATTATAATATACAGTGCCCCCTATCATTACATAATGTCCTCTGTTATTATAATATACAGTGCCCCCTATCATTACATAATGTCCTCTGTTATTATAATATACAGTGCCCTTATATTACATAATGTCCTCTGTTATTATAATAAACAGTGCCCCCTATCATTACATAATGTCCTCTGTTATTATAATATACAGTGCCCCCTATCATTACATAATGTCCTCTGTTATTATAATATACAGTGCCCCTTATATTACATAATGTCCTCTGTAATTATAATATACAGTGCCCCCTATCATTACATAATGTCCTCTGTTATTATAATATACAGTGCCCCCTATCATTATATAATGTCGTCTGTTATTTTAATATACAGTGCCCCCTATCATTACATAATGTCCTCTGCTATTATAATATACAGTGCCCCCTATCAATACATAATGTCCTCTGTTATTATAATATACAGTTCCCCCCTATCATTACATAAAGTCCTTTGTTATTATAATATACAGTGCCCCCTATCATTACATAATGTCCTCTTTTATGATAATATACAGTGCCCCTATCATTATATAATGTCCTCTTTTATTATAATATACAGTGCCCCCTATCATTACATAATGTCCTCTGTTATTATAATATACAGTGCCCCCTATCATTACATAATGTCCTTTGTTATTATAATATACAGTGCCCCTTATATTACATAATGTCCTCTGTTATAATATACAGTGCCGCCTATCATTACAGAATGTCCTCTTTTATTATAATATACAGTGCCCCTATTATTATATAATGTCCTCTGTTATTATAATAAACAGTGCCCCCTATCATTACATAATGTCCTCTGTTATTGTAATATACAGTGCCCCCTATCATGATATAATGTCCTCTGTTATTATAATATACAGTGCCCCCTATCATTACATAATGTCCTCTGTTATTATAATATACAGTGCCCCCTATCATTACATAATGTCCTCTGTTATTATAATATACAGTGCCCTTATATTACATAATGTCCTCTCTTATTATAATATACAGTGCCCCCTATCATTACATAATGTCCTCTGTTATTATAATATACAGTGCCCCCTATAATTATATAATGTCCTCTGTTATTATAATATACAGTGCCCCCTATCATTATATAATGTCCTCTATTATTATAATATACAGTGCCCCCGATCATTACATAATGTCCTCTGTTATTATAATATACAGTGCCCCCTATCATTACATAATGTCCTCTGTTATTATAATATACAGTGCCCCTTATATTACATAATGTCCTCTGTAATTATAATATACAGTGCCCCCTATCATTACGTAATGTCCTCTGTTATTATAATATACAGTGCCCCCTATCATTATATAATGTCCTCTGTTATTATAATATACAGTGTCCCCTATCATTACATAATGTCCTCTTTTATTATAATATACAGTGCCCCCTATCATTATATAATGTCCTCTGTTATTATAATATACAGTGCCCCCTATCATTATATAATGTCCTCTGTTATTAAATTATACAGTGCCCCCTATCATTACATAATGTCCTCTGTTATTATAATATACAGTGCCCCTTATATTACATAATGTCCTCTGTAATTATAATATACAGTGCCCCCTATCATTACATAATGTCCTCTGTTATTATAATATACAGTGCCCCCTATCATTATATAATGTCATCTGTTATTATAATATACAGTGCCCCCTATCATTATATAATGTCCTCTGTTATTATAATATACAGTGCCCCCTATCATTACATAATATCCTCTGTTATTATAATATACAGTGCCCCCTACCATTACATAATGTCCTCTGTTATTATAATATACAGTGCCCTTATATTACATAATGTCCTCTGTTATTATAATATACAGTGCCCCCTATCATTACATAATGTCCTCTGTTATTATAATATACAGTGCCCCCCTATCATTATATAATGTCATCTGTTATTATAATATACAGTGCCCCCTATCATTACATAATGTCCACTGTTATTATAATATACAGTGCCCCCTATCATTACATAATGTCCTCTGTTATTATAATATACAGTACCCCCTATCATTATATAATGTCCTCTGTTATTATAATATTCGGTGCCCCCTATCATTTCATAATGTCCTCTGTTATTATAATATTCAGTGCCCCCTATCATTACATAATGTCCTCTGTTATTATAATATACAGTGCCCCCTATCATTACATAATGTCCTCTGTTATTATAATATACAGTACCCCCTATCATTATATAATGTCCTCTGTTATTATAATATTCGGTGCCCCCTATCATTTCATAATGTCCTCTGTTATTATAATATACAGTGCCCCCTATCATTATATAATGTCCTCTGTTATTATAATATACAGTGCCCCCTATCATTACATAATGTCCTCTGTTATTATAATATACAGTGCCCCCTATCATTATATAATGTCCTCTGTTATTATAATATACAGTGCCCCCTATCATTACATAATGTCCTCTGTTATTATAATATACTGTGCCCCCTATCATTATATAATGTCCTCTGTTATTATAATATACAGTGCCCCCTATAATTATATAATGTCCTCTCTTATTATAATATACAGTGCCCCTTATATTACATAATGTCCTCTATTATTATAATATACAGTGCCCCTTATATTACATATTGTCCTCTGTAATTATAATATACAGTGCCCCCTATCATTACATAATGTCCTCTGTTATTATAATATACAGTGCCCCTTATGTTACATAATGTCCTCTGTAATTATAATATACAGTGCCCCCTATCATTACATAATGTCCTCTGTTATTATAATATACAGTGCCCCCTATCATTATATAATGTCCTGTGATATTATAATATACAGTGCCCCCTATAACTACATAATGTCCTCTGTTATTATAATATACAGTGCCCCCTATCATTATATAATGTCCTCTGTTATTATAATATACAGTGCCCCCTATCATTATATAATGTCCTCTGTTATTATAATATACAGTGCCCCCTATAATTATATAATGTCCTCTCTTATTATAATATACAGTGCCCCTTATATTACATAATGTCCTCTATTATTATAATATACAGTGCCCCTTATATTACATATTGTCCTCTGTAATTATAATATACAGTGCCCCCTATCATTACATAATGTCCTCTGTTATTATAATATACAGTGCCCCTTATGTTACATAATGTCCTCTGTAATTATAATATACAGTGCCCCCTATCATTACATAATGTCCTCTGTTATTATAATATACAGTGCCCCCTATCATTATATAATGTCCTGTGATATTATAATATACAGTGCCCCCTATAACTACATAATGTCCTCTGTTATTATAATATACAGTGCCCCCTATCATTATATAATGTCCTCTGTTATTATAATATACAGTGCCCCCTATCATTATATAATGTCCTCTGTTATTATAATATACAGTGCCCCCTATCATTACATAATGTCCTCTGTTATTATAATATACAGTGCCCCCTATCATTACATAATGTCCTCTGTTATTATAATATACAGTGCCCCCTATCATTACATAATGTCCTCTGTTATTATATTATACAGTGCCCCCTATCATTACATAATGTCCTCTGTTATTATAATATACAGTGCCCCTTATATTACATAATGTCCTCTGTAATTATAATATACAGTGCCCCCTATCATTACATAATGTCCTCTGTTATTATAATATACAGTGCCCCCTATCAGTATATAATGTCCTCTGTTATTATAATATACAATGCCCCCTATCATTATATAATGTCCTCCGTTATTATAATATACAGTGCCCCCTATCATTACATAATGTCCTCTGTTATTATAATATACAGTGCCCCCTATCATTACATAATGTCCTCTGTTATTATAATATACAGTGCCCTTATATTACATAATGTCCTCTGTTATTATAATATACAGTGCCCCCTATCATTACATAATGTCCTCTGTTATTATAATATACAGTGCCCCTTATATTACATAATGTCCTCTGTAATTATAATATACAGTGCCCCCTATCATTACATAATGTCCTCTGTTATTATAATAAACAGTGCCCCCTATCATTATATAATGTCCTCTGTAATTATAATATACAGTGCCCCCTATCATTACATAATGTCCTCTGTTATTATAATATACAGTGCCCCTTATATTACATAATGTCCTCTGTAATTATAATATACAGTGCCCCCTATCATTTCATAATGTCCTCTGTTATTATAATATACAGTGCCCCCTATCATTACATAATGTCCTCTGTTATTATAATATACAGTGCCCCCTATCATTATATAATGTCCTCTGTTATTATAATATACAGTGCCCCCTATCATTACATAATGTCCTCTGTTATTATAATATACTGTGCCCCCTATCATTATATAATGTCCTCTGTTATTATAATATACAGTGCCCCCTATAATTATATAATGTCCTCTCTTATTATAATATACAGTGCCCCTTATATTACATAATGTCCTCTATTATTATAATATACAGTGCCCCTTATATTACATATTGTCCTCTGTTGTTATAATATACAGTGCCCCCTATCATTGCATAATGTCCTCTGTTATTATAATATACAGTGCCCCTTATATTACATAATGTCCTCTGTTATTATAATATACAGTGCCCCCTATCGTTACATAATGTCCTCTGTTATTATAATATACAGTGCCCCCTATCATTATATAATGTCCTCTGTTATTATAATATACAGTGCCCCCTATTATTACATAATGTCCTCTGTTATTATAATATACAGTGCCCCCTATCATTACATAATGTCCTCTGTTATTATAATATACAGTGCCCCTTATATTACATAATGTCCTCTGTAATTATAATATACAGTGCCCCCTATCATTACATAATGTCCTCTGTTATTATAATATACAGTGCCCCCTATCATTATATAATGTCCTCTGATATTATAATATACAGTGCCCCCTATAACTACATAATGTCCTCTGTTATTATAATATACAGTGCCCCTTATATTACATAATGTCCTCTGTAATTATAATATACAGTGCCCCCTATCATTATATAATGTCCTCTGTTATTATAATATACAGTGCCCCCTATCATTATATAATGTCCTCTGTTATTATAATATACAGTGCCCCCTATCATTACATAATGTCCTCTGTTATTATAATATACAGTGCCCCCTATCATTACATAATGTCCTCTGTTATTATAATATACAGTGCCCCCTATCATTACATAATGTCCTCTGTTATTATATTATACATTGCCCCCTATCATTACATAATGTCCTCTGTTATTATAATATACAGTGCCCCTTATATTACATAATGTCCTCTGTAATTATAATATACAGTGCCCCCTATCATTACATAATGTCCTCTGTTATTATAATATACAGTGCCCCCTATCATTATATAATGTCCTCTGTTATTATAATATACAGTGCCCCCTATCATTATATAATGTCCTCTGTTATTATAATATACAGTGCCCCCTATCATTACATAATGTCCTCTGTTATTATAATATACAGTGCCCCCTATCATTACATAATGTCCTCTGTTATTATAATATACAGTGCCCCCTATCATTATATAATGTCCTCTGTTATTATAATATACAGTGCCCCCTATCATTACATAATGTCCTCTGTTATTATAATATACAGTGCCCCCTATCATTACATAATGTCCTCTGTTATTATAATATACAGTGCCCTTATATTACATAATGTCCTCTGTTATTATAATATACAGTGCCCCCTATCATTACATAATGTCCTCTGTTATTATAATATACAGTGCCCTTATATTACATAATGTCCTCTGTTATTATAATATACAGTGCCCCCTATCATTACATAATGTCCTCTGTTATTATAATATACAGTGCCCTTATATTACATAATGTCCTCTGTTATTATAATATACAGTGCCCCCTATCATTACATAATGTCCTCTGTTATTATAATATACAGTGCCCCCTATCATTACATAATGTCCGCTGTTATTATAATATACAGTGCCCCCTATCATTATATAATGTCCTCTGTTATTATAATATTCAGTGCCCCCTATCATTACATAATGTCCTCTGTTATTATAATATACAGTGCCCCCTATCATTACATAATGTCCTCTGTTATTATAATATACAGTGCCCTTATATTACATAATGTCCTCTGTTATTATAATATACAGTGCCCCCTATCATTACATAATGTCCTCTGTTATTATAATATACAGTGCCCCCTATCATTACATAATGTCCGCTGTTATTATAATATACAGTGCCCCCTATCAATATATAATGTCCTCTGTTATTATAATATTCAGTGCCCCCTATCATTACATAATATCCTCTGTTATTATAATATACAGTGCCCCCTATCATTACATAATGTCCGCTGTTATTATAATATACAGTGCCCCCTATCATTATATAATGTCCTCTGTTATTATAATATTCAGTGCCCCCTATCATTATATAATGTCCTCTGTTATTATAATATACAGTGCCCCCTATCATTACATAATGTCCTCTGTTATTATAATATACAGTGCCCCCTATAATTATATAATGTCCTCTCTTATTATAATATACAGTGCCCCTTATATTACATAATGTCCTCTATTATTATAATATACAGTGCCCCTTATATTACATATTGTCCTCTGTAATTATAATATACAGTGCCCCCTATCATTACATAATGTCCTCTGTTATTATAATATACAGTGCCCCTTATATTACATATTGTCCTCTGTAATTATAATATACAGTGCCCCCTATCATTTCATAATGTCCTCTGTTATTATAATATACAGTGCCCCCTATCATTATATAATGTCCTCTGTTATTATAATATACAGTGCCCCCTATCATTACATAATGTCCTCTGTTATTATAATATACAGTGCCCCCTATCATTATATAATGTCCTCTGTTATTATAATATACAGTGCCCCCTATCATTACATAATGTCCTCTGTTATTATAATATACTGTGCCCCCTATCATTATATAATGTCCTCTGTTATTATAATATACAGTGCCCCCTATAATTATATAATGTCCTCTCTTATTATAATATACAGTGCCCCTTATATTACATAATGTCCTCTATTATTATAATATACAGTGCCCCTTATATTACATATTGTCCTCTGTTATTATAATATACAGTGCCCCCTATCATTGCATAATGTCCTCTGTTATTATAATATACAGTGCCCCTTATATTACATAATGTCCTCTGTTATTATAATATACAGTGCCCCCTATCATTATATAATGTCCTCTGTTATTATAATATACAGTGCCCCCTATCATTACATAATGTCCTCTGTTATTATAATATACAGTGCCCCCTATCATTACATAATGTCCTCTGTTATTATAATATACAGTGCCCACTATCATTACATAATGTCCTCTGTTATTATATTATACAGTGCCCCCTATCATTACATAATGTCCTCTGTTATTATAATATACAGTGCCCCTTATATTACATAATGTCCTCTGTAATTATAATATACAGTGCCCCCTATCATTACATAATGTCCTCTGTTATTATAATATACAGTGCCCCCTATCATTATATAATGTCCTCTGTTATTATAATATACAGTGCCCCCTATCATTATATAATGTCCTCTGTTATTATAATATACAGTGCCCCCTATCATTACATAATGTCCTCTGTTATTATAATATACAGTGCCCCCTATCATTACATAATGTCCTCTGTTATTATAATATACAGTGCCCTTATATTACATAATGTCCTCTGTTATTATAATATACAGTGCCCCTTATATTACATAATGTCCTCTGTAATTATAATATACAGTGCCCCCTATCATTACATAATGTCCTCTGTTATTATAATATACAGTGCCCCCTATCATTATATAATGTCCTCTGTTATTATAATATACAGTGCCCCCTATCATTATATAATGTCCTCTGTTATTATAATATACAGTGCCCCCTATCATTACATAATGTCCTCTGTTATTATAATATACAGTGCCCCCTATCATTACATAATGTCCTCTGTTATTATAATATACAGTGCCCTTATATTACATAATGTCCTCTGTTATTATAATAAACAGTGCCCCCTATCATTACATAATGTCCTCTGTTATTATAATATACAGTGCCCCCTATCATTACATAATGTCCTCTGTTATTATAATATACAGTGCCCTTATATTACATAATGTCCTCTGTTATTATAATATACAGTGCCCCCTATCATTATATAATGTCCTCTGTTATTATAATATACAATGCCCACTATCATTACATAATGTCCTCTGTTATTATAATATACAGTGCCCCCTATCATTATATAATGTCCTCTGTTATTATAATATACAGTGCCCCCTATCATTATATAATGTCGTCTGTTATTTTAATATACAGTGCCCCCTATCATTACATAATGTCCTCTGTTATTATAATATACAGTGCCCCCTATCATTACATAATGTCCTCTGTTATTATAATATAAAGTGCCCCCTATCATTACATAATGTCCTCTGTTATTATAATATACAGTGCCCCCTATCATTACATAATGTCCTCTGTTATTATAATATACAGTGCCCCCTATCATTATATAATGTCGTCTGTTATTTTAATATACAGTGCCCCCTATCATTACATAATGTCCTCTGCTATTATAATATACAGTGCCCCCTATCAATACATAATGTCCTCTGTTATTATAATATACAGTTCCCCCTATCATTACATAAAGTCCTTTGTTATTATAATATACAGTGCCCCCTATCATTACATAATGTCCTCTTTTATGATAATATACAGTGCCCCTATCATTATATAATGTCCTCTTTTATTATAATATACAGTGCCCCCTATCATTACATAATGTCCTCTGTTATTATAATATACAGTGCCCCCTATCATTACATAATGTCCTTTGTTATTATAATATACAGTGCCCCTTATATTACATAATGTCCTCTGTTATAATATACAGTGCCGCCTATCATTACAGAATGTCCTCTTTTATTATAATATACAGTGCCCCTATTATTATATAATGTCCTCTGTTATTATAATAAACAGTGCCCCCTATCATTACATAATGTCCTCTGTTATTGTAATATACAGTGCCCCCTATCATGATATAATGTCCTCTGTTATTATAATATACAGTGCCCCCTATCATTACATAATGTCCTCTGTTATTATAATATACAGTGCCCCCTATCATTACATAATGTCCTCTGTTATTATAATATACAGTGCCCTTATATTACATAATGTCCTCTCTTATTATAATATACAGTGCCCCCTATCATTACATAATGTCCTCTGTTATTATAATATACAGTGCCCCCTATAATTATATAATGTCCTCTGTTATTATAATATACAGTGCCCCCTATCATTATATAATGTCCTCTATTATTATAATATACAGTGCCCCCGATCATTACATAATGTCCTCTGTTATTATAATATACAGTGCCCCCTATCATTACATAATGTCCTCTGTTATTATAATATACAGTGCCCCTTATATTACATAATGTCCTCTGTAATTATAATATACAGTGCCCCCTATCATTACGTAATGTCCTCTGTTATTATAATATACAGTGCCCCCTATCATTATATAATGTCCTCTGTTATTATAATATACAGTGTCCCCTATCATTACATAATGTCCTCTTTTATTATAATATACAGTGCCCCCTATCATTATATAATGTCCTCTGTTATTATAATATACAGTGCCCCCTATCATTATATAATGTCCTCTGTTATTAAATTATACAGTGCCCCCTATCATTACATAATGTCCTCTGTTATTATAATATACAGTGCCCCTTATATTACATAATGTCCTCTGTAATTATAATATACAGTGCCCCCTATCATTACATAATGTCCTCTGTTATTATAATATACAGTGCCCCCTATCATTATATAATGTCATCTGTTATTATAATATACAGTGCCCCCTATCATTATATAATGTCCTCTGTTATTATAATATACAGTGCCCCCTATCATTACATAATATCCTCTGTTATTATAATATACAGTGCCCCCTACCATTACATAATGTCCTCTGTTATTATAATATACAGTGCCCTTATATTACATAATGTCCTCTGTTATTATAATATACAGTGCCCCCTATCATTACATAATGTCCTCTGTTATTATAATATACAGTGCCCCCTATCATTATATAATGTCATCTGTTATTATAATATACAGTGCCCCCTATCATTATATAATGTCCTCTGTTATTATAATATACAGTGCCCCCTATCATTACATAATATCCTCTGTTATAATATACAGTGCCCCCTATCATTACATAATGTCCACTGTTATTATAATATACAGTGCCCCCTATCATTACATAATGTCCTCTGTTATTATAATATACAGTACCCCCTATCATTATATAATGTCCTCTGTTATTATAATATTCGGTGCCCCCTATCATTTCATAATGTCCTCTGTTATTATAATATTCAGTGCCCTCTATCATTACATAATGTCCTCTGTTATTATAATATACAGTGCCCCCTATCATTACATAATGTCCTCTGTTATTATAATATACAGTACCCCCTATCATTATATAATGTCCTCTGTTATTATAATATTCGGTGCCCCCTATCATTTCATAATGTCCTCTGTTATTATAATATACAGTGCCCCCTATCATTATATAATGTCCTCTGTTATTATAATATACAGTGCCCCCTATCATTACATAATGTCCTCTGTTATTATAATATACAGTGCCCCCTATCATTATATAATGTCCTCTGTTATTATAATATACAGTGCCCCCTATCATTACATAATGTCCTCTGTTATTATAATATACTGTGCCCCCTATCATTATATAATGTCCTCTGTTATTATAATATACAGTGCCCCCTATAATTATATAATGTCCTCTCTTATTATAATATACAGTGCCCCTTATATTACATAATGTCCTCTATTATTATAATATACAGTGCCCCTTATATTACATATTGTCCTCTGTAATTATAATATACAGTGCCCCCTATCATTACATAATGTCCTCTGTTATTATAATATACAGTGCCCCTTATGTTACATAATGTCCTCTGTAATTATAATATACAGTGCCCCCTATCATTACATAATGTCCTCTGTTATTATAATATACAGTGCCCCCTATCATTATATAATGTCCTGTGATATTATAATATACAGTGCCCCCTATAACTACATAATGTCCTCTGTTATTATAATATACAGTGCCCCCTATCATTATATAATGTCCTCTGTTATTATAATATACAGTGCCCCCTATCATTACATAATGTCCTCTGTTATTATAATATACAGTGCCCCCTATCATTACATAATGTCCTCTGTTATTATAATATACAGTGCCCCCTATCATTACATAATGTCCTCTGTTATTATAATATACAGTGCCCCCTATCATTACATAATGTCCTCTGTTATTATATTATACAGTGCCCCCTATCATTACATAATGTCCTCTGTTATTATAATATACAGTGCCCCTTATATTACATAATGTCCTCTGTAATTATAATATACAGTGCCCCCTATCATTACATAATGTCCTCTGTTATTATAATATACAGTGCCCCCTATCAGTATATAATGTCCTCTGTTATTATAATATACAATGCCCCCTATCATTATATAATGTCCTCTGTTATTATAATATACAGTGCCCCCTATCATTACATAATGTCCTCTGTTATTATAATATACAGTGCCCCCTATCATTACATAATGTCCTCTGTTATTATAATATACAGTGCCCTTATATTACATAATGTCCTCTGTTATTATAATATACAGTGCCCCCTATCATTACATAATGTCCTCTGTTATTATAATATACAGTGCCCCTTATATTACATAATGTCCTCTGTAATTATAATATACAGTGCCCCCTATCATTACATAATGTCCTCTGTTATTATAATAAACAGTGCCCCCTATCATTATATAATGTCCTCTGTAATTATAATATACAGTGCCCCCTATCATTACATAATGTCCTCTGTTATTATAATATACAGTGCCCCTTATATTACATAATGTCCTCTGTAATTATAATATACAGTGCCCCCTATCATTTCATAATGTCCTCTGTTATTATAATATACAGTGCCCCCTATCATTACATAATGTCCTCTGTTATTATAATATACAGTGCCCCCTATCATTATATAATGTCCTCTGTTATTATAATATACAGTGCCCCCTATCATTACATAATGTCCTCTGTTATTATAATATACTGTGCCCCCTATCATTATATAATGTCCTCTGTTATTATAATATACAGTGCCCCCTATAATTATATAATGTCCTCTCTTATTATAATATACAGTGCCCCTTATATTACATAATGTCCTCTATTATTATAATATACAGTGCCCCTTATATTACATATTGTCCTCTGTTGTTATAATATACAGTGCCCCCTATCATTGCATAATGTCCTCTGTTATTATAATATACAGTGCCCCTTATATTACATAATGTCCTCTGTTATTATAATATACAGTGCCCCCTATCGTTACATAATGTCCTCTGTTATTATAATATACAGTGCCCCCTATCATTATATAATGTCCTCTGTTATTATAATATACAGTGCCCCCTATTATTACATAATGTCCTCTGTTATTATAATATACAGTGCCCCCTATCATTACATAATGTCCTCTGTTATTATAATATACAGTGCCCCTTATATTACATAATGTCCTCTGTAATTATAATATACAGTGCCCCCTATCATTACATAATGTCCTCTGTTATTATAATATACAGTGCCCCCTATCATTATATAATGTCCTCTGATATTATAATATACAGTGCCCCCTATAACTACATAATGTCCTCTGTTATTATAATATACAGTGCCCCTTATATTACATAATGTCCTCTGTAATTATAATATACAGTGCCCCCTATCATTATATAATGTCCTCTGTTATTATAATATACAGTGCCCCCTATCATTATATAATGTCCTCTGTTATTATAATATACAGTGCCCCCTATCATTACATAATGTCCTCTGTTATTATAATATACAGTGCCCCCTATCATTACATAATGTCCTCTGTTATTATAATATACAGTGCCCCCTATCATTACATAATGTCCTCTGTTATTATAATATACAGTGCCCCTTATATTACATAATGTCCTCTGTAATTATAATATACAGTGCCCCCTATCATTACATAATGTCCTCTGTTATTATAATATACAGTGCCCCCTATCATTATATAATGTCCTCTGTTATTATAATATACAGTGCCCCCTATCATTATATAATGTCCTCTGTTATTATAATATACAGTGCCCCCTATCATTATATAATGTCCTCTGTTATTATAATATACAGTGCCCCCTATCATTACATAATGTCCTCTGTTATTATAATATACAGTGCCCCCTATCATTACATAATGTCCTCTGTTATTATAATATACAGTGCCCCCGATCATTATATAATGTCCTCTGTTATTATAATATACAGTGCCCCCTATCATTACATAATGTCCTCTGTTATTATAATATACAGTGCCCCCTATCATTACATAATGTCCTCTGTTATTATAATATACAGTGCCCTTATATTACATAATGTCCTCTGTTATTATAATATACAGTGCCCCCTATCATTACATAATGTCCTCTGTTATTATAATATACAGTGCCCTTATATTACATAATGTCCTCTGTTATTATAATATACAGTGCCCCCTATCATTACATAATGTCCTCTGTTATTATAATATACAGTGCCCTTATATTACATAATGTCCTCTGTTATTATAATATACAGTGCCCCCTATCATTACATAATGTCCTCTGTTATTATAATATACAGTGCCCCCTATCATTACATAATGTCCGCTGTTATTATAATATACAGTGCCCCCTATCATTATATAATGTCCTCTGTTATTATAATATTCAGTGCCCCCTATCATTACATAATGTCCTCTGTTATTATAATATACAGTGCCCCCTATCATTACATAATGTCCTCTGTTATTATAATATACAGTGCCCTTATATTACATAATGTCCTCTGTTATTATAATATACAGTGCCCCCTATCATTACATAATGTCCTCTGTTATTATAATATACAGTGCCCCCTATCATTACATAATGTCCGCTGTTATTATAATATACAGTGCCCCCTATCAATATATAATGTCCTCTGTTATTATAATATTCAGTGCCCCCTATCATTACATAATATCCTCTGTTATTATAATATACAGTGCCCCCTATCATTACATAATGTCCGCTGTTATTATAATATACAGTGCCCCCTATCATTATATAATGTCCTCTGTTATTATAATATTCAGTGCCCCCTATCATTATATAATGTCCTCTGTTATTATAATATACAGTGCCCCCTATCATTACATAATGTCCTCTGTTATTATAATATACAGTGCCCCCTATAATTATATAATGTCCTCTCTTATTATAATATACAGTGCCCCTTATATTACATAATGTCCTCTATTATTATAATATACAGTGCCCCTTATATTACATATTGTCCTCTGTAATTATAATATACAGTGCCCCCTATCATTACATAATGTCCTCTGTTATTATAATATACAGTGCCCCTTATATTACATATTGTCCTCTGTAATTATAATATACAGTGCCCCCTATCATTTCATAATGTCCTCTGTTATTATAATATACAGTGCCCCCTATCATTATATAATGTCCTCTGTTATTATAATATACAGTGCCCCCTATCATTACATAATGTCCTCTGTTATTATAATATACAGTGCCCCCTATCATTATATAATGTCCTCTGTTATTATAATATACAGTGCCCCCTATCATTACATAATGTCCTCTGTTATTATAATATACTGTGCCCCCTATCATTATATAATGTCCTCTGTTATTATAATATACAGTGCCCCCTATAATTATATAATGTCCTCTCTTATTATAATATACAGTGCCCCTTATATTACATAATGTCCTCTATTATTATAATATACAGTGCCCCTTATATTACATATTGTCCTCTGTTATTATAATATACAGTGCCCCCTATCATTGCATAATGTCCTCTGTTATTATAATATACAGTGCCCCTTATATTACATAATGTCCTCTGTTATTATAATATACAGTGCCCCCTATCATTATATAATGTCCTCTGTTATTATAATATACAGTGCCCCCTATCATTACATAATGTCCTCTGTTATTATAATATACAGTGCCCCCTATCATTACATAATGTCCTCTGTTATTATAATATACAGTGCCCACTATCATTACATAATGTCCTCTGTTATTATATTATACAGTGCCCCCTATCATTACATAATGTCCTCTGTTATTATAATATACAGTGCCCCTTATATTACATAATGTCCTCTGTAATTATAATATACAGTGCCCCCTATCATTACATAATGTCCTCTGTTATTATAATATACAGTGCCCCCTATCATTATATAATGTCCTCTGTTATTATAATATACAGTGCCCCCTATCATTATATAATGTCCTCTGTTATTATAATATACAGTGCCCCCTATCATTACATAATGTCCTCTGTTATTATAATATACAGTGCCCCCTATCATTACATAATGTCTTCTGTTATTATAATATACAGTGCCCTTATATTACATAATGTCCTCTGTTATTATAATATACAGTGCCCCTTATATTACATAATGTCCTCTGTAATTATAATATACAGTGCCCCCTATCATTACATAATGTCCTCTGTTATTATAATATACAGTGTCCCCTATCATTATATAATGTCCTCTGTTATTATAATATACAGTGCCCCCTATCATTATATAATGTCCTCTGTTATTATAATATACAGTGCCCCCTATCATTACATAATGTCCTCTGTTATTATAATATACAGTGCCCTTATATTACATAATGTCCTCTGTTATTATAATAAACAGTGCCCCCTATCATTACATAATGTCCTCTGTTATTATAATATACAGTGCCCCCTATCATTACATAATGTCCTCTGTTATTATAATATACAGTGCCCTTATATTACATAATGTCCTCTGTTATTATAATATACAGTGCCCCCTATCATTATATAATGTCCTCTGTTATTATAATATACAATGCCCACTATCATTACATAATGTCCTCTGTTATTATAATATACAGTGCCCCCTATCATTATATAATGTCCTCTGTTATTATAATATACAGTGCCCCCTATCATTATATAATGTCGTCTGTTATTTTAATATACAGTGCCCCCTATCATTACATAATGTCCTCTGTTATTATAATATACAGTGCCCCCTATCATTACATAATGTCCTCTGTTATTATAATATAAAGTGCCCCCTATCATTACATAATGTCCTCTGTTATTATAATATACAGTGCCCCTTATATTACATAATGTCCTCTGTAATTATAATATACAGTGCCCCCTATCATTACATAATGTCCTCTGTTATTATAATATACAGTGCCCCCTATCATTATATAATGTCGTCTGTTATTTTAATATACAGTGCCCCCTATCATTACATAATGTCCTCTGCTATTATAATATACAGTGCCCCCTATCAATACATAATGTCCTCTGTTATTATAATATACAGTTCCCCCTATCATTACATAAAGTCCTTTGTTATTATAATATACAGTGCCCCCTATCATTACATAATGTCCTCTTTTATGATAATATACAGTGCCCCTATCATTATATAATGTCCTCTTTTATTATAATATACAGTGCCCCCTATCATTACATAATGTCCTCTGTTATTATAATATACAGTGCCCCCTATCATTACATAATGTCCTCTGTTATTATAATATACAGTGCCCCTTATATTACATAATGTCCTCTGTAATTATAATATACAGTGCCCCCTATCATTACATAATGTCCTCTGTTATTATAATATACAGTGCCCCCTATCATTATATAATGTCCTCTGTTATTATAATATACAGTGCCCCCTATCATTATATAATGTCCTCTGTTATTATAATATACAGTGCCCCCTATCATTATATAATGTCCTCTGTTATTATAATATACAGTGCCCCCTATCATTACATAATGTCCTCTGTTATTATAATATACAGTGCCCCCTATCATTACATAATGTCCTCTGTTATTATAATATACAGTGCCCTTATATTACATAATGTCCTCTGTTATTATAATATACAGTGCCCCTTATATTACATAATGTCCTCTGTAATTATAATATACAGTGCCCCCTATCATTACATAATGTCCTCTGTTATTATAATATACAGTGCCCCCTATCATTATATAATGTCCTCTGTTATTATAATATACAGTGCCCCCTATCATTATATAATGTCCTCTGTTATTATAATATACAGTGCCCCCTATCATTACATAATGTCCTCTGTTATTATAATATACAGTGCCCTTATATTACATAATGTCCTCTGTTATTATAATAAACAGTGCCCCCTATCATTACATAATGTCCTCTGTTATTATAATATACAGTGCCCCCTATCATTACATAATGTCCTCTGTTATTATAATATACAGTGCCCTTATATTACATAATGTCCTCTGTTATTATAATATACAGTGCCCCCTATCATTATATAATGTCCTCTATTATTATAATATACAATGCCCACTATCATTACATAATGTCCTCTGTTATTATAATATACAGTGCCCCCTATCATTATATAATGTCCTCTGTTATTATAATATACAGTGCCCCCTATCATTATATAATGTCGTCTGTTATTTTAATATACAGTGCCCCCTATCATTACATAATGTCCTCTGTTATTATAATATACAGTGCCCCCTATCATTACATAATGTCCTCTGTTATTATAATATAAAGTGCCCCCTATCATTACATAATGTCCTCTGTTATTATAATATACAGTGCCCCTTATATTACATAATGTCCTCTGTAATTATAATATACAGTGCCCCCTATCATTACATAATGTCCTCTGTTATTATAATATACAGTGCCCCCTATCATTATATAATGTCGTCTGTTATTTTAATATACAGTGCCCCCTATCATTACATAATGTCCTCTGCTATTATAATATACAGTGCCCCCTATCAATACATAATGTCCTCTGTTATTATAATATACAGTTCCCCCTATCATTACATAAAGTCCTTTGTTATTATAATATACAGTGCCCCCTATCATTACATAATGTCCTCTTTTATGATAATATACAGTGCCCCTATCATTATATAATGTCCTCTTTTATTATAATATACAGTGCCCCCTATCATTACATAATGTCCTCTGTTATTATAATATACAGTGCCCCCTATCATTACATAATGTCCTTTGTTATTATAATATACAGTGCCCCTTATATTACATAATGTCCTCTGTTATAATATACAGTGCCGCCTATCATTACAGAATGTCCTCTTTTATTATAATATACAGTGCCCCTATTATTATATAATGTCCTCTGTTATTATAATAAACAGTGCCCCCTATCATTACATAATGTCCTCTGTTATTATAATATACAGTGCCCCCTATCATGATATAATGTCCTCTGTTATTATAATATACAGTGCCCCCTATCATTACATAATGTCCTCTGTTATTATAATATACAGTGCCCCCTATCATTACATAATGTCCTCTGTTATTATAATATACAGTGCCCTTATATTACATAATGTCCTCTCTTATTATAATATACAGTGCCCCCTATCATTACATAATGTCCTCTGTTATTATAATATACAGTGCCCCCTATAATTATATAATGTCCTCTGTTATTATAATATACAGTGCCCCCTATCATTATATAATGTCCTCTATTATTATAATATACAGTGCCCCCGATCATTACATAATGTCCTCTGTTATTATAATATACAGTGCCCCCTATCATTACATAATGTCCTCTGTTATTATAATATACAGTGCCCCTTATATTACATAATGTCCTCTGTAATTATAATATACAGTGCCCCCTATCATTACGTAATGTCCTCTGTTATTATAATATACAGTGCCCCCTATCATTATATAATGTCCTCTGTTATTATAATATACAGTGTCCCCTATCATTACATAATGTCCTCTGTTATTATAATATACAGTGCCCCCTATCATTATATAATGTCCTCTGTTATTATAATATACAGTGCCCCCTATCATTATATAATGTCCTCTGTTATTATAATATACAGTGCCCCCTATCATTACATAATGTCCTCTGTTATTATAATATACAGTGCCCCCTATCATTACATAATGTCCTCTGTTATTAAATTATACAGTGCCCCCTATCATTACATAATGTCCTCTGTTATTATAATATACAGTGCCCCTTATATTACATAATGTCCTCTGTAATTATAATATACAGTGCCCCCTATCATTACATAATGTCCTCTGTTATTATAATATACAGTGCCCCCTATCATTATATAATGTCATCTGTTATTATAATATACAGTGCCCCCTATCATTATATAATGTCCTCTGTTATTATAATATACAGTGCCCCCTATCATTACATAATATCCTCTGTTATTATAATATACAGTGCCCCCTACCATTACATAATGTCCTCTGTTATTATAATATACAGTGCCCTTATATTACATAATGTCCTCTGTTATTATAATATACAGTGCCCCCTATCATTACATAATGTCCTCTGTTATTATAATATACAGTGCCCCCTATCATTATATAATGTCATCTGTTATTATAATATACAGTGCCCCCTATCATTATATAATGTCCTCTGTTATTATAATATACAGTGCCCCCTATCATTACATAATATCCTCTGTTATAATATACAGTGCCCCCTATCATTACATAATGTCCACTGTTATTATAATGTACAGTGCCCCCTATCATTACATAATGTCCTCTGTTATTATAATATACAGTGCCCCCTATCATTACACAATGTCCTCTGTTATTATAATATACAGTGCCCCCTATCATTATATAATATCCTCTGGTATTATAATATACAGTGCCCCCTATCATTACATAATGTCCTTTGTTATTATAATATACAGTGCCCCTTATATTACATAATGTCCTCTGTTATAATATACAGTGCCGCCTATCATTACAGAATGTCCTCTTTTATTATAATATACAGTGCCCCTATTATTATATAATGTCCTCTGTTATTATAATAAACAGTGCCCCCTATCATTACATAATGTCCTCTGTTATTATAATATACAGTGCCCCCTATCATGATATAATGTCCTCTGTTATTATAATATACAGTGCCCCCTATCATTACATAATGTCCTCTGTTATTATAATATACAGTGCCCCCTATCATTACATAATGTCCTCTGTTATTATAATATACAGTGCCCTTATATTACATAATGTCCTCTCTTATTATAATATACAGTGCCCCCTATCATTACATAATGTCCTCTGTTATTATAATATACAGTGCCCCCTATAATTATATATTGTCCTCTGTTATTATAATATACAGTGCCCCCTATCATTATATTATGTCCTCTATTATTATAATATACAGTGCCCCCGATCATTACATAATGTCCTCTGTTATTATAATATACAGTGCCCCCTATCATTACATAATGTCCTCTGTTATTATAATATACAGTGCCCCTTATATTACATAATGTCCTCTGTAATTATAATATACAGTGCCCCCTATCATTACGTAATGTCCTCTGTTATTATAATATACAGTGCCCCCTATCATTATATAATGTCCTCTGTTATTATAATATACAGTGTCCCCTATCATTACATAATGTCCTCTGTTATTATAATATACAGTGCCCCCTATCATTATATAATGTCCTCTGTTATTATAATATACAGTGCCCCCTATCATTATATAATGTCCTCTGTTATTATAATATACAGTGCCCCCTATCATTACATAATGTCCTCTGTTATTATAATATACAGTGCCCCCTATCATTACATAATGTCCTCTGTTATTAAATTATACAGTGCCCCCTATCATTACATAATGTCCTCTGTTATTATAATATACAGTGCCCCTTATATTACATAATGTCCTCTGTAATTATAATATACAGTGCCCCCTATCATTACATAATGTCCTCTGTTATTATAATATACAGTGCCCCCTATCATTATATAATGTCATCTGTTATTATAATATACAGTGCCCCCTATCATTATATAATGTCCTCTGTTATTATAATATACAGTGCCCCCTATCATTACATAATATCCTCTGTTATTATAATATACAGTGCCCCCTACCATTACATAATGTCCTCTGTTATTATAATATACAGTGCCCTTATATTACATAATGTCCTCTGTTATTATAATATACAGTGCCCCCTATCATTACATAATGTCCTCTGTTATTATAATATACAGTGCCCCCTATCATTATATAATGTCATCTGTTATTATAATATACAGTGCCCCCTATCATTATATAATGTCCTCTGTTATTATAATATACAGTGCCCCCTATCATTACATAATATCCTCTGTTATAATATACAGTGCCCCCTATCATTACATAATGTCCACTGTTATTATAATATACAGTGCCCCCTATCATTACATAATGTCCTCTGTTATTATAATATACAGTGCACCCTATCATTACATAATATCCTCTGTTATTATAATATACAGTGCCCCCTATCATTACATAATGTCCTCTGTTATTATAATATACAGTGCCCCCTATCATTACATAATGTCCTCTGTTATTATAATATACAGTGCCCCCTATCATTATATAATGTCCTCTGTTATTATAATATACAGTGCCCCCTATCATTACATAATGTCCTCTGTTATTATAATATACAGTGCCCCCTATCATTACATAATGTCCTCTGTTATTATAATATACAGTGCCCCCTATCATTACATAATGTCCTCTGTTATTATAATATACAGTGCCCCTTATATTACATAATGTCCTCTGTTATTATAATATACAGTGCCCCCTATCATTACATAATGTCCTCTGTTATTATAATATACAGTGCCCCCTATCATTATATAATGTCCTCTGTTATTATAATATACAGTGCCCCCTATCGTTACATAATGTCCTCTGTTATTATAATATACAGTGCCCCCTATCATTACATAATGTCCTCTGTTATTATAATATACAGTGCCCCCTATCATTACATAATGTCCTCTGTTATTATAATATACAGTGCCCCTTATATTACATAATGTCCTCTGTAATTATAATATACAGTGCCCCCTATCATTACATAATGTCCTCTGTTTTTATAATATACGGTGCCCCCTATCATTATATAATGTCCTCTGTTATTATAATATACAGTGCCCCCTATCATTATATAATGTCCTCTGTTATTATAATATACAGTTCCCCCTTTCATTACATAATGTCCTCTGTTATTATAATATACAGTGCCCTTATATTACATAATGTCCTCTGTTATTATAATATACAGTGCCCCCTATCATTACATAATGTCCTCTGTTATTATAATATACAGTGCCCCCTATCATTACATAATGTCCTCTGTTATTATAATATACAGTGTCCCCTATCATTATATAATGTCCTCTGTTATTATAATATACAGTGCCCCCTATCATTACATAATGTCCTCTGTTATTATAATATACAGTGCCCCCTATCATTATATAATGTCCTCTGTTATTATAATATACAGTGCCCCCTTTCATTACATAATGTCCTCTGTTATTATAATATACAGTGCCCCCTTTCATTACATAATGTCCTCTGTTATTATAATATACAGTGCCCCCTATCATTACATAATGTCCTCTGTTATTATAATATACAGTGCCCTTATATTACATAATGTCCTCTCTTATTATAATATACAGTGCCCCCTATCATTACATAATGTCCTCTCTTATTATAATATACAGTGCCCCCTATCATTACATAATGTCCTCTGTTATTATAATATACAGTGCCCCCTATAATTATATAATGTCCTCTGTTATTATAATATACAGTGCCCCCTATCATTATATAATGTCCTCTATTATTATAATATACAGTGCCCCCGATCATTACATAATGTCCTCTGTTATTATAATATACAGTGCCCCCTATCATTACATAATGTCCTCTGTTATTATAATATACAGTGCCCCTTATATTACATAATGTCCTCTGTAATTATAATATACAGTGCCCCCTATCATTACGTAATGTCCTCTGTTATTATAATATACAGTGCCCCCTATCATTATATAATGTCCTCTGTTATTATAATATACAGTGCCCCCTATCATTATATAATGTCCTCTGTTATTATAATATATAGTGCCCCCTATCATTACATAATGTCCTCTGTTGTTATAATATACAGTGCCCCCTATCATTACATAATGTCCTCTGTTATTATAATATACAGTGCCCCCTATCATTACATAATGTCCTCTGTTATTATAATATACAGTGCCCCTTATATTACATAATGTCCTCTGTAATTATAATATACAGTGCCCCCTATCATTACATAATGTCCTCTGTTATTATAATATACAGTGCCCCCTATCATTATATAATGTCCTCTGTTATTATAATATACAGTGCCCCCTATCATTATATAATGTCCTCTGTTATTATAATATACAGTGACCCCTATCATTACATAATATCCTCTGTTATTATAATATACAGTGCCCCCTATCATTACATAATGTCCTCTGTTATTATAATATACAGTGCCCTTATATTACATAATGTCCTCTGTTATTATAATATACAGTGCCCTTATTTTACATAATGTCCTCTGTTATTATAATATACAGTGCCCTTATATTACATAATGTCCTCTGTTATTATAATATACAGTGCCCCCTATCATTACATAATGTCCTCTATTATAATATACAGTGCCCCCTATCATTACATAATGTCCGCTGTTATTATAATATACAGTGCCCCCTATCATTACATAAAGTCCTCTGCTATTATAATATACAGTGCCCCCTATCATTACATAATGTCCACTGTTATTATAATATACAGTGCCCCCTATCATTACATAATGTCCACTGTTATTATAATATACAGTGCCCCCTATCATTACATAATGTCCTCTGTTATTATAATATACAGTGCCCCCTATCATTACATAATGTCCTCTGTTATTATAATATACAGTGCCCCCTATCAATACATAATGTCCTCTGTTATTATAATATACAGTGCCGCCTATCATTACATAATGTCCACTGTTATTATAATATACAGTGCCCCCTATCATTACATAATATCCTCTGTTATTATAATATACAGTGCCGCCTATCATTACATAATGTCCTCTGTTATTATAATATACAGTGCCCCCTATCATTACATAATATCCTCTGTTATTATAATATACAGTGCCCCTTATATTACATAATGTCCTCTGTTATTATAATATACAGTGCCCCCTATCATTACATAATGTCCTCTTTTATGATAATATACAGTGCCCCTATCATTATATAATGTCCTCTTTTATTATAATATACAGTGCCCCCTATCATTACATAATGTCCTCTGTTATTATAATATACAGTGCCCCCTATCATTACATAATGTCCTTTGTTATTATAATATACAGTGCCCCTTATATTACATAATGTCCTCTGTTATTATAATATACAGTGCCGCCTATCATTACAGAATGTCCTCTTTTATTATAATATACAGTGCCCCTATTATTATATAATGTCCTCTGTTATTATAATAAACAGTGCCCCCTATCATTACATAATGTCCTCTGTTATTATAATATACAGTGCCCCCTATTATTACATAATGTCCTCTGTTATTATAATATACAGTGCCCCCTATCATTACATAATGTCCTCTGTTATTATAATATACAGTGCCCCTTATATTACATAATGTCCTCTGTTATTATAATATACAGTGCCCCCTATCATTACATAATGTCCTCTGTTATTATAATATACAGTGCCCCCTATCATTATATAATGTCCTCTGTTATTATAATATACAGTGCCCCCTATCATTACATAATGTCCTCTGTTATTATAATATACAGTGCCCCTTATATTACATAATGTCCTCTGTAATTATAATATACAGTGTCCCCTATCATTACATAATGTCCTCTGTTATTATAATATACAGTGCCCCCTATCATTATATAATGTCCTCTGTTATTATAATATACAGTGCCCCCTATCATTATATAATGTCCTCTGTTATTATAATATACAGTGCCCCCTATCATTACATAATGTCCTCTGTTATTATAATATACAGTGCCCCCTATCATTACATAATGTCCTCTGTTATTATAATATACAGTGCCCTTATATTACATAATGTCCTCTCTTATTATAATATACAGTGCCCCCTATCATTACATAATGTCCTCTGTTATTATAATATACAGTGCCCCCTATAATTATATAATGTCCTCTGTTATTATAATATACAGTGCCCCCTATCATTATATAATGTCCTCTATTATTATAATATACAGTGCCACCGATCATTACATAATGTCCTCTGTTATTATAATATACAGTGCCCCCTATCATTACATAATGTCCTCTGTTATTATAATATACAGTGCCCCTTATATTACATAATGTCCTCTGTAATTATAATATACAGTGCCCCCTATCATTACGTAATGTCCTCTGTTATTATAATATACAGTGCCCCCTATCATTATATAATGTCCTCTGTTATTATAATATACAGTGTCCCCTATCATTACATAATGTCCTCTGTTATTATAATATACAGTGCCCCCTATCATTATATAATGTCCTCTGTTATTATAATATACAGTGCCCCCTATCATTATATAATGTCCTCTGTTATTATAATATACAGTGCCCCCTATCATTACATAATGTCCTCTGTTATTATAATATACAGTGCCCCCTATCATTACATAATGTCCTCTGTTATTATAATATACAGTGCCCCCTATCATTACATAATGTCCTCTGTTATTAAATTATACAGTGCCCCCTATCATTACATAATGTCCTCTGTTATTATAATATACAGTGCCCCTTATATTACATAATGTCCTCTGTAATTATAATATACAGTGCCCCCTATCATTACATAATGTCCTCTGTTATTATAATATACAGTGCCCCCTATCATTATATAATGTCATCTGTTATTATAATATACAGTGCCCCCTATCATTATATAATGTCCTCTGTTATTATAATATACAGTGCCCCCTATCATTACATAATATCCTCTGTTATTATAATATACAGTGCCCCCTACCATTACATAATGTCCTCTGTTATTATAATATACAGTGCCCTTATATTACATAATGTCCTCTGTTATTATAATATACAGTGCCCCCTATCATTACATAATGTCCTCTGTTATTATAATATACAGTGCCCCCTATCATTATATAATGTCATCTGTTATTATAATATACAGTGCCCCCTATCATTATATAATGTCCTCTGTTATTATAATATACAGTGCCCCCTATCATTACATAATATCCTCTGTTATTATAATATACAGTGCCCCCTATCATTACATAATGTCCACTGTTATTATAATATACAGTGCCCCCTATCATTACATAATGTCCTCTGTTATTATAATATACAGTGCCCCCTATCATTACATAATATCCTCTGTTATTATAATATACAGTGCCCCCTATCATTACATAATGTCCTCTGTTATTATAATATACAGTGCCCCCTATCATTATATAATGTCCTCTGTTATTATAATATACAGTGCCCCCTATCGTTACATAATGTCCTCTGTTATTATAATATACAGTGCCCCCTATCATTACATAATGTCCTCTGTTATTATGATATACAGTGCCCCCTATCATTACATAATGTCCTCTGTTATTATAATATACAGTGCCCCTTATATTACATAATGTCCTCTGTTATTATAATATACAGTGCCCCCTATCATTACATAATGTCCTCTGTTATTATAATATACAGTGCCCCCTATCATTATATAATGTCCTCTGTTATTATAATATACAGTGCCCCCTATCGTTACATAATGTCCTCTGTTATTATAATATACAGTGCCCCCTATCATTACATAATGTCCTCTGTTATTATAATATACAGTGCCCCCTATCATTACATAATGTCCTCTGTTATTATAATATACAGTGCCCCTTATATTACATAATGTCCTCTGTAATTATAATATACAGTGCCCCCTATCATTACATAATGTCCTCTGTTTTTATAATATACGGTGCCCCCTATCATTATATAATGTCCTCTGTTATTATAATATACAGTGCCCCCTATCATTACATAATGTCCTCTGTTATTATAATATACAGTGCCCCCTATCATTATATAATGTCCTCTGTTATTATAATATACAGTGCCCCCTATCATTATATAATGTCCTCTGTTATTATAATATACAGTGCCCCCTTTCATTACATAATGTCCTCTGTTATTATAATATACAGTGCCCTTATATTACATAATGTCCTCTGTTATTATAATATACAGTGCCCCCTATCATTACATAATGTCCTCTGTTATTATAATATACAGTGCCCCCTATCATTACATAATGTCCTCTGTTATTATAATATACAGTGTCCCCTATCATTATATAATGTCCTCTGTTATTATAATATACAGTGCCCCCTATCATTACATAATGTCCTCTGTTATTATAATATACAGTGCCCCCTATCATTATATAATGTCCTCTGTTATTATAATATACAGTGCCCCCTTTCATTACATAATGTCCTCTGTTATTATAATATACAGTGCCCCCTTTCATTACATAATGTCCTCTGTTATTATAATATACAGTGCCCTTATATTACATAATGTCCTCTGTTATTATAATATACAGTGCCCCCTATCATTACATAATGTCCTCTGTTATTATAATATACAGTGCCCCCTATCATTACATAATGTCCTCTGTTATTATAATATACAGTGCCCCCTATCATTACATAATGTCCTCTGTTATTATAATATACAGTGCCCCCTATCATTATATAATGTCCTCTGTTATTATAATATACAGTGCCCCCTATCATTACATAATGTCCTCTGTTATTATAATATACAGTGCCCCCTATCATTACATAATGTCCTCTGTTATTATAATATACAGTGCCCCCTATCATTACATAATGTCCTTTGTTATTATAATATACAGTGCCCCCTATCATTACATAATGTCCTCTGTTATTATAATATACAGTGCCCCTTATATTACATAATGTCCTCTGTAATTATAATATACAGTGCCCCCTATCATTACATAATGTCCTCTGTTATTATAATATACAGTGCCGCCTATCATTACATAATATCCTCTGTTATTATAATATACAGTGCCCCCTATCATTACATAATGTCCTCTGTTATTATAATATACAATGCCCCCTATCATTACATAATGTCCTCTGTTATTATAATATACAGTGCCCCCTATCATTACATAATGTCCTCTGTTATTATAATATACAGTGCCCCCTATCATTATATAATGTCCTCTGTTATTATAATATACAGTGCCCCCTATCATTACATAATGTCCTCTGTTATTATAATATACAGTGCCCCCTATCATTACATAATGTCCTCTGTTATTATAATATACAGTGCCCCCTATCATTACATAATGTCCTCTGTTATTATAATATACAGTGCCCTTTATATTACATAATGTCCTCTGTTATTATAATATACAGTGCCCCCTATCATTACATAATGTCCTCTGTTATTATAATATACAGTGCCCCCTATCATTATATAATGTCCTCTGTTATTATAATATACAGTGCCCCCTATCGTTACATAATGTCCTCTGTTATTATAATATACAGTGCCCCCTATCATTACATAATGTCCTCTGTTATTATAATATACAGTGCCCCCTATCATTACATAATGTCCTCTGTTATTATAATATACAGTGCCCCTTATATTACATAATGTCCTCTGTAATTATAATATACAGTGCCCCCTATCATTACATAATGTCCTCTGTTTTTATAATATACGGTGCCCCCTATCATTATATAATGTCCTCTGTTATTATAATATACAGTGCCCCCTATCATTATATAATGTCCTCTGTTATTATAATATACAGTGCCCCCTATCATTATATAATGTCCTCTGTTATTATAATATACAGTGCCCCCTTTCATTACATAATGTCCTCTGTTATTATAATATACAGTGCCCTTATATTACATAATGTCCTCTGTTATTATAATATACAGTGCCCCCTATCATTACATAATGTCCTCTGTTATTATAATATACAGTGCCCCCTATCATTACATAATGTCCTCTGTTATTATAATATACAGTGTCCCCTATCATTATATAATGTCCTCTGTTATTATAATATACAGTGCCCCCTATCATTACATAATGTCCTCTGTTATTATAATATACAGTGCCCCCTATCATTATATAATGTCCTCTGTTATTATAATATACAGTGCCCCCTTTTATTACATAATGTCCTCTGTTATTATAATATACAGTGCCCCCTTTCATTACATAATGTCCTCTGTTATTATAATATACAGTGCCCTTATATTACATAATGTCCTCTGTTATTATAATATACAGTGCCCCCTATCATTACATAATGTCCTCTGTTATTATAATATACAGTGCCCCCTATCATTACATAATGTCCTCTGTTATTATAATATACAGTGCCCCCTATCATTACATAATGTCCTCTGTTATTATAATATACAGTGCCCCCTATCATTATATAATGTCCTCTGTTATTATAATATACAGTGCCCCCTATCGTTACATAATGTCCTCTGTTATTATAACATACAGTGCCCCCTATCATTACATAATGTCCTCTGTTATTATAATATACAGTGCCCCCTATCATTACATAATGTCCTCTGTTATTATAATATACAGTGCCCCTTATATTACATAATGTCCTCTGTAATTATAATATACAGTGCCCCCTATCATTACATAATGTCCTCTGGTTTTATAATATTCGGTGCCCCCTATTATTATATAATGTCCTCTGTTGTTATAATATACGGTGCCTCTATCATTACATAATGTCCTGTGTTATTATAATATACAGTGCCCCCTATCATTATATAATGTCCTCTGTTATTATAATATACAGTGCCCCCTATCATTACATAATGTCCTCTGTTATTATAATATACAGTGCCCCCTATCATTATATAATGTCCTCTGTTATTATAATATACAGTGCCCCCTTTCATTACATAATGTCCTCTGTTATTATAATATACAGTACCCTTATATTACATGATGTCCTCTGTTATTATAATATACAGTGCCCCCTATCATTACATAATGTCCTCTGTTATTATAATATACAGTGCCCCCTATCATTACATAATGCCCTCTGTTATTATAATATACAGTGTCCCCTATCATTATATAATGTCCTCTGTTATTATAATATACAGTGCCCCCTATCATTACATAATGTCCTCTGTTATTATAATATACAGTGCCCCCTATCATTATATAATGTCCTCTGTTATTATAATATACAGTGCCCCCTTTCATTACATAATGTCCTCTGTTATTATAATATACAGTGCCCCCTTTCATTACATAATGTCCTCTGTTATTATAATATACAGTGCCCTTATATTACATAATGTCCTCTGTTATTATAATATACAGTGCATCCTATCATTACATAATGTCCTCTGTTATTATAATATACAGTGCCCCCTATCATTACATAATGTCCTCTGTTATTATAATATACAGTGCCCCCTATCATTATATAATGTCCTCTGTTATTATAATATACAGTGCCCCCTATCATTATATAATGTCCTCTGTTATTATAATATACAATGCCCCCTATCATTACACAATGTCCTCTGTTATTATAATATACAGTGCCCCCTATCATTACATAATGTCCTCTGTTATTATAATATACAGTGCCCCCTATCATTACATAATGTCCTCTGTTATTATAATATACAGTGCCCTTATATTACATAATGTCCTCTGTTATTATAATCTACAGTGCCCCCTATCATTACATAATGTCCTCTGTTATTATAATATACAGTGCCCCCTAACATTATATAATGTCCTCTGTTATTATAATATACAGTGCCCCCTATCATTACATAATGTCCTCTGTTATTATAATATACAGTGCCTCTTATATTACATAATGTCCTCTGTAATTATAATATACAGTGCCCCCTATCATTACATAATGTCCTCTGTTATTATAATATACAGTGCCCCCTATCATTACATAATGTCCTCTGTTATTATAATATACAGTGCCCCCTATCATTACATAATGTCCTCTGTTATTATAATATACAGTGCCCCCTAACATTATATAATGTCCTCTGTTATTATAATATACAGTGCCCCCTATCAATACATAATGTCCTCTGTTATTATAATATACAGTGCCCCCTATCATTATATAATGTCCTCTGTTATTATAATATACAGTGCCCCCTATCAATACATAATGTCCTCTGTTTTTATAATATACGGTGCCCCCTATCATTATATAATGTCCTCTGTTATTATAATATACAGTGCCCCCTATCATTACATAATGTCCTCTGTTATTATAATATACAGTGCCCCCTATCATTATATAATGTCCTCTGTTATTATAATATACAGTGCCCCCTATCATTATATAATGTCCTCTGTTATTATAATATACAGTGCCCCCTTTCATTACATAATGTCCTCTGTTATTATAATATACAGTGCCCTTATATTACATAATGTCCTCTGTTATTATAATATACAGTGCCCCCTATCATTACATAATGTCCTCTGTTATTATAATATACAGTGCCCCCTATCATTACATAATGTCCTCTGTTATTATAATATACAGTGTCCCCTATCATTATATAATGTCCTCTGTTATTATAATATACAGTGCCCCCTATCATTATATAATGTCCTCTGTTATTATAATATACAGTGCCCCCTATCATTATATAATGTCCTCTGTTATTATAATATACAGTGCCCCCTTTCATTACATAATGTCCTCTGTTATTATAATATACAGTGCCCCCTTTCATTACATAATGTCCTCTGTTATTATAATATACAGTGCCCTTATATTACATAATGTCCTCTGTTATTATAATATACAGTGCCCCCTATCATTACATAATGTCCTCTGTTATTATAATATACAGTGCCCCCTATCATTACATAATGTCCTCTGTTATTATAATATACAGTGCCCCCTATCATTACATAATGTCCTCTGTTATTATAATATACAGTGCCCCCTATCATTATATAATGTCCTCTGTTATTATAATATACAGTGCCCCCTATCATTACATAATGTCCTCTGTTATTATAATATACAGTGCCCCCTATCATTACATAATGTCCTCTGTTATTATAATATACAGTGCCCCCTATCATTACATAATGTCCTCTGTTATTATAATATACAGTGCCCCCTATCATTACATAATGTCCTCTGTTATTATAATATACAGTGCCCCTTATATTACATAATGTCCTCTGTAATTATAATATACAGTGCCCCCTATCATTACATAATGTCCTCTGTTATTATAATATACAGTGCCGCCTATCATTACATAATATCCTCTGTTATTATAATATACAGTGCCCCC
Source organism: Leptodactylus fuscus (assembly GCF_031893055.1). Taxonomy (NCBI): domain Eukaryota; kingdom Metazoa; phylum Chordata; class Amphibia; order Anura; family Leptodactylidae; genus Leptodactylus; species Leptodactylus fuscus. Next base: position 12,553 of record NW_027440769.1, on the reverse strand, counting down.
TATCATTACATAATGTCCTCTGTTATTATAATATAGAATGCCCCCTATCATTACATAATGTCCTCTGTTATTATAATATACAGTGCCCCCTATCATTACATAATGTCCTCTGCTATTATAATATACAGTGCCCCCTATCATTATATAATGTCCTCTGTTATTATAATATACAGTGCCCCCTATCATTACATAATGTCCTCTGTTATTATAATATACAGTGCCCCCTATCATTACATAATGTCCTCTGTTATTATAATATACAGTGCCCCCTATCATTACATAATGTCCTCTGTTATTATAATATACAGTGCCCCTTATATTACATAATGTCCTCTGTTATTATAATATACAGTGCCCCCTATCATTACATAATGTCCTCTGTTATTATAATATACAGTGCCCCCTATCATTATATAATGTCCTCTGTTATTATAATATACAGTGCCCCCTATCGTTACATAATGTCCTCTGTTATTATAATATACAGTGCCCCCTATCATTACATAATGTCCTCTGTTATTATAATATACAGTGCCCCCTATCATTACATAATGTCCTCTGTTATTATAATATACAGTGCCCCTTATATTACATAATGTCCTCTGTAATTATAATATACAGTGCCCCCTATCATTACATAATGTCCTCTGTTTTTATAATATACGGTGCCCCCTATCATTATATAATGTCCTCTGTTATTATAATATACAGTGCCCCCTATCATTATATAATGTCCTCTGTTATTATAATATACAGTGCCCCCTATCATTATATAATGTCCTCTGTTATTATAATATACAGTGCCCCCTTTCATTACATAATGTCCTCTGTTATTATAATATACAGTGCCCTTATATTACATAATGTCCTCTGTTATTATAATATACAGTGCCCCCTATCATTACATAATGTCCTCTGTTATTATAATATACAGTGCCCCCTATCATTACATAATGTCCTCTGTTATTATAATATACAGTGTCCCCTATCATTATATAATGTCCTCTGTTATTATAATATACAGTGCCCCCTATCATTACATAATGTCCTCTGTTATTATAATATACAGTGCCCCCTATCATTATATAATGTCCTCTGTTATTATAATATACAGTGCCCCCTTTTATTACATAATGTCCTCTGTTATTATAATATACAGTGCCCCCTTTCATTACATAATGTCCTCTGTTATTATAATATACAGTGCCCTTATATTACATAATGTCCTCTGTTATTATAATATACAGTGCCCCCTATCATTACATAATGTCCTCTGTTATTATAATATACAGTGCCCCCTATCATTACATAATGTCCTCTGTTATTATAATATACAGTGCCCTAACATTATATAATGTCCTCTGTTATTATAATATACAGTGCCCCCTATCATTACATAATGTCCTCTGTTATTATAATATACAGTGCCTCTTATATTACATAATGTCCTCTGTAATTATAATATACAGTGCCCCCTATCATTACATAATGTCCTCTGTTATTATAATATACAGTGCCCCCTATCATTATATAATGTCCTCTGTTATTATAATATACAGTGCCCCCTATCATTACATAATGTCCTCTGTTATTATAATATACAGTGCCCCCTATCATTACATAATGTCCTCTGTTATTATAATATACAGTGCCCCCTATCATTATATAATGTCCTCTGTTATTATAATATACAGTGCCCCCTATCAATACATAATGTCCTCTGTTATTATAATATACAGTGCCCCCTATCATTACATAATGTCCTCTGTTATTATAATATACAGTGCCCCCTATCATTACATAATGTCCTCTGTTATTATAATATACAGTGCCCTTATATTACATAATGTCCTCTGTTATTATAATATACAGTGCCCCCTATCATTACATAATGTCCTCTGTTATTATAATATACAGTGCCCCCTATCATTACATAATGTCCTCTGTTATTATAATATACAGTGCCCCCTATCATTATATAATGTCCTCTGTTATTATAATATACAGTGCCCCCTATCAATACATAATGTCCTCTGTTTTTATAATATACGGTGCCCCCTATCATTATATAATGTCCTCTGTTATTATAATATACAGTGCCCCCTATCATTACATAATGTCCTCTGTTATTATAATATACAGTGCCCCCTATCATTATATAATGTCCTCTGTTATTATAATATACAGTGCCCCCTATCATTATATAATGTCCTCTGTTATTATAATATACAGTGCCCCCTTTCATTACATAATGTCCTCTGTTATTATAATATACAGTGCCCTTATATTACATAATGTCCTCTGTTATTATAATATACAGTGCCCCCTATCATTACATAATGTCCTCTGTTATTATAATATACAGTGCCCCCTATCATTACATAATGTCCTCTGTTATTATAATATACATTGTCCCCTATCATTATATAATGTCCTCTGTTATTATAATATACAGTGCCCCCTATCATTACATAATGTCCTCTGTTATTATAATATACAGTGCCCCCTATCATTATATAATGTCCTCTGTTATTATAATATACAGTGCCCCCTTTCATTACATAATGTCCTCTGTTATTATAATATACAGTGCCCCCTTTCATTACATAATGTCCTCTGTTATTATAATATACAGTGCCCCCTATCATTACATAATGTCCTCTGTTATTATAATATACAGTGCCCCCTATCATTACATAATGTCCTCTGTTATTATAATATACAGTGCCCTTATATTACATAATGTCCTCTGTTATTATAATAAACAGTGCCCCCTATCATTACATAATGTCCTCTGTTATTATAATATACAGTGCCCCCTATCATGATATAATGTCCTCTGTTATTATAATCTACAGTGCCCCCTATCATTACATAATGTCCTCTGTTATTATAATATACAGTGCCCCCTAACATTATATAATGTCCTCTGTTATTATAATATACAGTGCCCCCTATCATTACATAATGTCCTCTGTTATTATAATATACAGTGCCTCTTATATTACATAATGTCCTCTGTAATTATAATATACAGTGCCCCCTATCATTACATAATGTCCTCTGTTATTATAATATACAGTGCCCCCTATCATTATATAATGTCCTCTGTTATTATAATATACAGTGCCCCCTATCATTACATAATGTCCTCTGTTATTATAATATACAGTGCCCCCTATCATTACATAATGTCCTCTGTTATTATAATATACAGTGCCCCCTATCATTATATAATGTCCTCTGTTATTATAATATACAGTGCCCCCTATCAATACATAATGTCCTCTGTTATTATAATATACAGTGCCCCCTATCATTACATAATGTCCTCTGTTATTATAATATACAGTGCCCCCTATCATTACATAATGTCCTCTGTTATTATAATATACAGTGCCCCCTATCATTACATAATGTCCTCTATTATTATAATATACAGTGCCCCCTATCATTACATAATGTCCTCTGTTATTATAATATACAGTGCCCCCTATCATTACATAATGTCCTCTGTTATTATAATATACAGTGCCCTTATATTACATAATGTCCTCTGTTATTATAATATACAGTGCCCCCTATCATTACATAATGTCCTCTGTTATTATAATATACAGTGCCCCCTATCATTACATAATGTCCTCTGTTATTATAATATACAGTGCCCCCTAACATTATATAATGTCCTCTGTTATTATAATATACAGTGCCCCCTATCATTACATAATGTCCTCTGTTATTATAATATACAGTGCCTCTTATATTACATAATGTCCTCTGTAATTATAATATACAGTGCCCCCTATCATTACATAATGTCCTCTGTTATTATAATATACAGTGCCCCCTATCATTATATAATTTCCTCTGTTATTATAATATACAGTGCCCCCTATCATTACATAATGTCCTCTGTTATTATAATATACAGTGCCCCCTATCATTACATAATGTCCTCTGTTATTATAATATACAGTGCCCCCTATCATTATATAATGTCCTCTGTTATTATAATATACAGTGCCCCCTATCAATACATAATGTCCTCTGTTATTATAATATACAGTGCCCCCTATCATTACATAATGTCCTCTGTTATTATAATATACAGTGCCCCCTATCATTACATAATGTCCTCTGTTATTATAATATACAGTGCCCCCTATCATTACATAATGTCCTCTATTATTATAATATACAGTGCCCCCTATCATTACATAATGTCCTCTGTTATTATAATATACAGTGCCCCCTATCATTACATAATGTCCTCTGTTATTATAATATACAGTGCCCCTATCATTACATAATGTCCTCTGTTATTATAATATACAGTGCCCCCTATCATTACATAATGTCCTCTGTTATTATAATATACAGTGCCCTTATATTACATAATGTCCTCTGTTATTATAATAAACAGTGCCCCCTATCATTACATAATGTCCTCTGTTATTATAATATTCAGTGCCCCCTATCATGATATAATGTCCTCTGTTATTATAATATACAGTGCCCCCTAACATTATATAATGTCCTCTGTTATTATAATATACAGTGCCCCCTATCATTACATAATGTCCTCTGTTATTATAATATACATTGCCTCTTATATTACATAATGTCCTCTGTAATTATAATATACAGTGCCCCCTATCATTACATAATGTCCTCTGTTATTATAATATACAGTGCCCCCTGTCATTATATAATGTCCTCTGTTATTATAATATACAGTGCCCCCTATCATTACATAATGTCCTCTGTTATTATAATATACAGTGCCCCCTATCATTACATAATGTCCTCTGTTATTATAATATACAGTGCCCCCTATCATTATATAATGTCCTCTGTTATTATAATATACAGTGCCCCCTATCATTATATAATGTCCTCTGTTATTATAATATACAGTGCCCCCTATCATTACATAATGTCCTCTATTATTATAATATACAGTGCCCCCTATCATTACATAATGTCCTCTGTTATTATAATATACAGTGCCCCCTATCATTATATAATGTCCTCTGTTATTATAATATACAGTGCCCCCTATCATTACATAATGTCCTCTGTTATTATAATATACAGTGTCCCCTATCATTATATAATGTCCTCTGTTATTATAATATACAGTGCGCCCTATCATTATATAATGTCCTCTGTTATTATAATATACAGTGCCCCCTATCATTACATATTGTCCTCTGTTATTATAATATACAGTGCCCCCTATCATTACATAATGTCCTCTGTTATTATAATATACAGTGCCCCCTATCATTACATAATGTCCTCTGTTATTATAATATACGGTGCCCCTTATATTACATAATGTCCTCTGTAATTATAATATACAGTGCCCCCTATCATTACATAATGTCCTCTGTTATTATAATATACAGTGCCCTTATATTACATAATGTCCTCTGTTATTATACTATACAGTGCCCCCTATCATTACATAATGTCCTCTGTTATTATAATATACAGTGCCCCCTATCATTATATAATGTCATCTGTTATTATAATATACAGTGCCCCCTATCATTATATAATGTCCTCTGTTATTATAATATACAGTGCCCCCTATCATTACATAATATCCTCTGTTATTATAATATACAGTGCCCCCTATCATTACATAATGTCCACTGTTATTATAATATACAGTGCCCCCTATCATTACATAATGTCCTCTGTTATTATAATATACAGTGCCCCCTATCATTACATAATATCCTCTGTTATTATAATATACAGTGCCCCCTATCATTACATAATGTCCTCTGTTATTATAATATACAGTGCCCCCTATCATTATATAATGTCCTCTGTTATTATAATATACAGTGCCCCCTATCGTTACATAATGTCCTCTGTTATTATAATATACAGTGCCCCCTATCATTACATAATGTCCTCTGTTATTATGATATACAGTGCCCCCTATCATTACATAATGTCCTCTGTTATTATAATATACAGTGCCCCTTATATTACATAATGTCCTCTGTTATTATAATATACAGTGCCCCCTATCATTACATAATGTCCTCTGTTATTATAATATACAGTGCCCCCTATCGTTATATAATGTCCTCTGTTATTATAATATACAGTGCCCCCTATCGTTACATAATGTCCTCTGTTATTATAATATACAGTGCCCCCTATCGTTACATAATGTCCTCTGTTATTATAATATACAGTGCCCCCTATCATTACATAATGTCCTCTGTTATTATAATATACAGTGCCCCCTATCATTACATAATGTCCTCTGTTATTATAATATACAGTGCCCCCTATCATTATATAATGTCCTCTGTTATTATAATATACAGTGCCCCCTATCATTATATAATGTCCTCTGTTATTATAATATACAGTGCCCCCTTTCATTACATAATGTCCTCTGTTATTATAATATACAGTGCCCTTATATTACATAATGTCCTCTGTTATTATAATATACAGTGCCCCTATCATTACATAATGTCCTCTGTTATTATAATATACAGTGCCCCCTATCATTACATAATGTCCTCTGTTATTATAATATACAGTGTCCCCTATCATTATATAATGTCCTCTGTTATTATAATATACAGTGCCCCCTATCATTACATAATGTCCTCTGTTATTATAATATACAGTGCCCCCTATCATTATATAATGTCCTCTGTTATTATAATATACAGTGCCCCCTTTCATTACATAATGTCCTCTGTTATTATAATATACAGTGCCCCCTTTCATTACATAATGTCCTCTGTTATTATAATATACAGTGCCCTTATATTACATAATGTCCTCTGTTATTATAATATACAGTGCCCCCTATCATTACATAATGTCCTCTGTTATTATAATATACAGTGCCCCCTATCATTACATAATGTCCTCTGTTATTATAATATACAGTGCCCCCTATCATTATATAATGTCCTCTGTTATTATAATATACAGTGCCCCCTATCATTATATAATGTCCTCTGTTATTATAATATACAGTGCCCCCTTTCATTACATAATGTCCTCTGTTATTATAATATACAGTGCCCTTATATTACATAATGTCCTCTGTTATTATAATATACAGTGCCCCCTATCATTACATAATGTCCTCTGTTATTATAATATACAGTGCCCCCTATCATTACATAATGTCCTCTGTTATTATAATATACAGTGTCCCCTATCATTATATAATGTCCTCTGTTATTATAATATACAGTGCCCCCTATCATTACATAAAGTCCTCTGTTATTATAATATACAGTGCCCCCTATCATTATATAATGTCCTCTGTTATTATAATATACAGTGCCCCCTTTTATTACATAATGTCCTCTGTTATTATAATATACAGTGCCCCCTTTCATTACATAATGTCCTCTGTTATTATAATATACAGTGCCCTTATATTACATAATGTCCTCTGTTATTATAATATACAGTGCCCCCTATCATTACATAATGTCCTCTGTTATTATAATATACAGTGCCCCCTATCATTACATAATGTCCTCTGTTATTATAATATACAGTGCCCCCTATCATTATATAATGTCCTCTGTTATTATAATATACAGTGCCCCCTATCGTTACATAATGTCCTCTGTTATTATAATATACAGTGCCCCCTATCATTACATAATGTCCTCTGTTATTATAATATACAGTGCCCCCTATCATTACATAATGTCCTCTGTTATTATAATATACAGTGCCCCTTATATTACATAATGTCCTCTGTAATTATAATATACAGTGCCCCCTATCATTACATAATGTCCTCTGGTTTTATAATATTCGGTGCCCCCTATTATTATATAATGTCCTCTGTTATTATAATATACGGTGCCCCCTATCATTACATAATGTCCTCTGTTATTATAATATACAGTGCCCCCTATCATTATATAATGTCCTCTGTTATTATAATATACAGTGCCCCCTATCATTACATAATGTCCTCTGTTATTATAATATACAGTGCCCCCTATCATTATATAATGTCCTCTGTTATTATAATATACAGTGCCCCCTTTCATTACATAATGTCCTCTGTTATTATAATATACAGTACCCTTATATTACATAATGTCCTCTGTTATTATAATATACAGTGCCCCCTATCATTACATAATGTCCTCTGTTATTATAATATACAGTGCCCCCTATCATTACATAATGCCCTCTGTTATTATAATATACAGTGTCCCCTATCATTATATAATGTCCTCTGTTATTATAATATACAGTGCCCCCTATCATTACATAATGTCCTCTGTTATTATAATATACAGTGCCCCCTATCATTATATAATGTCCTCTGTTATTATAATATACAGTGCCCCCTTTCATTACATAATGTCCTGTGTTATTATAATATACAGTGCCCCCTTTCATTACATAATGTCCTCTGTTATTATAATATACAGTGCCCTTATATTACATAATGTCCTCTGTTATTATAATATACAGTGCATCCTATCATTACATAATGTCCTCTGTTATTATAATATACAGTGCCCCCTATCATTACATAATGTCCTCTGTTATTATAATATACAGTGCCCCCTATCATTATATAATGTCCTCTGTTATTATAATATACAGTGCCCCCTATCATTATATAATGTCCTCTGTTATTATAATATACAATGCCCCCTATCATTACACAATGTCCTCTGTTATTATAATATACAGTGCCCCCTATCATTACATAATGTCCTCTGTTATTATAATATACAGTGCCCCCTATCATTACATAATGTCCTCTGTTATTATAATATACAGTGCCCTTATTTTACATAATGTCCTCTGTTATTATAATAAACAGTGCCCCCTATCATTACATAATGTCCTCTGTTATTATAATATACAGTGCCCCCTATCATGATATAATGTCCTCTGTTATTATAATCTACAGTGCCCCCCTATCATTACATAATGTCCTCTGTTATTATAATATACAGTGCCCCCTAACATTATATAATGTCCTCTGTTATTATAATATACAGTGCCCCCTATCATTACATAATGTCCTCTGTTATTATAATATACAGTGCCTCTATATTACATAATGTCCTCTGTAATTATAATATACAGTGCCCCCTATCATTACATAATGTCCTCTGTTATTATAATATACAGTGCCCCCTATCATTATATAATGTCCTCTGTTATTATAATATACAGTGCCCCCTATCATTACATAATGTCCTCTGTTATTATAATATACAGTGCCCCCTATCATTACATAATGTCCTCTGTTATTATAATATACAGTGCCCCCTATCATTATATAATGTCCTCTGTTATTATAATATACAGTGCCCCCTATCAATACATAATGTCCTCTGTTATTATAATATACAGTGCCCCCTATCATTACATAATGTCCTCTGTTATTATAATATACAGTGCCCCCTATCATTACATAATGTCCTCTGTTATTATAATATACAGTGCCCTTATATTACATAATGTCCTCTGTTATTATAATATACAGTGCCCCCTATCATTACATAATGTCCTCTGTTATTATAATATACAGTGCCCCCTATCATTACATAATGTCCTCTGTTATTATAATATACAGTGCCCCCTATCATTATATAATGTCCTCTGTTATTATAATATACAGTGCCCCCTATCATTACATAATGTCCTCTGTTTTTATAATATACAGTGCCCCCTATCATTATATAATGTCCTCTGTTATTATAATATACAGTGCCCCCTATCATTACATAATGTCCTCTGTTATTATAATATACAGTGCCCCCTATCATTATATAATGTCCTCTGTTATTATAATATACAGTGCCCCCTATCATTATATAATGTCCTCTGTTATTATAATATACAGTGCCCCCTTTCATTACATAATGTCCTCTGTTATTATAATATACAGTGCCCTTATATTACATAATGTCCTCTGTTATTATAATATACAGTGCCCCCTATCATTACATAATGTCCTCTGTTATTATAATATACAGTGCCCCCTATCATTACATAATGTCCTCTGTTATTATAATATACAGTGTCCCCTATCATTATATAATGTCCTCTGTTATTATAATATACAGTGCCCCCTATCATTACATAATGTCCTCTGTTATTATAATATACAGTGCCCCCTATCATTATATAATGTCCTCTGTTATTATAATATACAGTGCCCCCTTTCATTACATAATGTCCTCTGTTATTATAATATACAGTGCCCCCTTTCATTACATAATGTCCTCTGTTATTATAATATACAGTGCCCCCTATCATTACATAATGTCCTCTGTTATTATAATATACAGTGCCCCCTATCATTACATAATGTCCTCTGTTATTATAATATACAGTGCCCCCTATCATTACATAATGTCCTCTGTTATTATAATATACAGTGCCCCCTATCATTACATAATGTCCTCTGTTATTATAATATACAGTGCCCCTATCATTACATAATGTCCTCTGTTATTATAATATACAGTGCCCCCTATCATTACATAATGTCCTCTGTTATTATAATATACAGTGCCCCCTATCATTACATAATGTCCTCTGTTATTATAATATACAGTGCCCCCTATCATTACATAATGTCCTCTGTTATTATAATATACAGTGCCCCCTATCATTACATAATGTCCTCTGTTATTATAATATACAGTGCCCCCTATCATTACATAATGTCCTCTGTATTATAATATACAGTGCCCCCTATCATTACATAATGTCCTCTGTTATTATAATATACAGTGCCCCCTATCATTACATAATGTCCTCTGTTATTATAATATACAGTGCCCCCTATCATTACATAATGTCCTCTGTTATTATAATATACAGTGCCCCCTATCATTACATAATGTCCTCTGTTATTATAATATACAGTGCCCCCTATCATTACATAATGTCCTCTGTTATTATAATATACAGTGCCCCCTATCATTATATAATGTCCTCTGTTATTATAATATACAGTGCCCCCTATCATTACATAATGTCCTCTGTTATTATAATATACAGTGCCCCCTATCATTACATAATGTCCTCTGTTATTATAATATACAGTGCCCCCTATCATTACATAATGTCCTCTGTTATTATAATATACAGTGCCCCCTATCATTACATAATGTCCTCTGTTATTATAATATACAGTGCCCCCTATCATTACATAATGTCCTCTGTTATTATAATATACAGTGCCCCCTATCATTATATAATGTCCTCTGTTATTATAATATACAGTGCCCCCTATCATTACATAATGTCCTCTGTTATTATAATATACAGTGCCCCCTATCATTACATAATGTCCTCTGTTATTATAATATACAGTGCCCCCTATCATTACATAATGTCCTCTGTTATTATAATATACAGTGCCCCTTATATTACATAATGTCCTCTGTTATTATAATATACAGTGCCCCCTATCATTACATAATGTCCTCTGTTATTATAATATACAGTGCCCCCTATCATTATATAATGTCCTCTGTTATTATAATATACAGTGCCCCCTATCATTATATAATGTCCTCTGTTATTATAATATACAGTGCCCCCTATCATTATATAATGTCCTCTGTTATTATAATATACAGTGCCCCCTTTCATTACATAATGTCCTCTGTTATTATAATATACAGTGCCCCTTATATTACATAATGTCCTCTGTTATTATAATATACAGTGCCCCCTATCATTACATAATGTCCTCTGTTATTATAATATACAGTGCCCCCTATCATTACATAATGTCCTCTGTTATTATAATATACAGTGCCCCCTATCATTATATAATGTCCTCTGTTATTATAATATACAGTGCCCCCTATCATTACATAATGTCCTCTGTTATTATAATATACAGTGCCCCCTATCATTACATAATGTCCTCTGTTATTATAATATACAGTGCCCCCTATTATTACATAATGTCCTCTGTTATTATAATATACAGTGCCCCCTATCATTACATAATGTCCTCTGTTATTATAATATACAGTGCCCCCTTATCATTACATAATGTCCTCTGTTATTATAATATACAGTGCCCCCTATCATTACATAATGTCCTCTGTTATTATAATATACAGTGCCCCTATCATTACATAATGTCCTCTGTTATTATAATATACAGTGCCCCCTATCATTACATAATGTCCTCTGTTATTATAATATACAGTGCCCCCTATCATTATATAATGTCCTCTGTTATTATAATATACAGTGCCCCCTATCATTACATAATTGTCCTCTGTTATTATAATATACAGTGCCCCCTATCATTACATAATGTCCTCTGTTTATTATAATATACAGTGCCCCCTATCATTACATAATGTCCTCTGTTATTATAATATACAGTGCCCCTTATATTAATGTCCTCTGTTATTATAGTGCCCCCTATCATTACATAATGTCCTCTGGTTTCTATAATATTCGGTGCCCCCTATTATTATATAATGTCCTCTGTTATTATAATATACGGTGCCCCCTATCATTACATAAA